>NW_022681471.1:18965644-19256442 GCF_009764315.1 Trachypithecus francoisi | reverse complement strand
TGAACTAATTTACACTCCCCACAACAGTGGAAAAGCATTCCTATTTCTCCGCATCCTCTCCAGCATCTGTTGTTTCCTGACTTTTTAATGATTGCCATTCTAACTGGCGTGAGATGGTATCTCATTGTGGTTTTTATTTGCATTTCTCTAGTGACCAGTGATGATGAGCCTTTTTTCATATGTTTGTTGGCTGCATAAATGTCTTCTTTTGAAAAGTGTCTTTTCATATCCTTTGCCCACTTTTTGATGGGGTTGTTTTATTCTTGTAAATTTGTTGAAGTTCCTTGTAGATTCTGGATATTAGCCCTTTGTCAGATGAATGGATTGTAAAAATTTTCTCCCATTCTGTAGGTTGCCTGTTTACTCTGATGATAGTTTCTTTTGCTGTGCAGAAGCTCTTTAGTTTAATTAGATCCCATTTGTCAATTTTGGCTTTTGTTGCCATTGCTTTTTGTGTTTTAGTCATGAAGTGTTTGCCCATATCATACCTCATTTTATAATCCTCACAACCTTGTGATATAACTATGACTGTCTCCATGTTACACATGAGGAAACCAAGGACAGTGGTTCTCAACCCTAGCTGAATATTAGAATCACCCAAGGAACTTTTAAAACTCCCAGTGCACAGGTACCACCCCAGAATAATTATGTTAGAATCTCTTGGTGTGTGGCCCAAACAGCAGTATTTTTTGGAATCGCCAGGTGATTCCAATGCACAGCTAGGGTAAGAATCATCACAGTACAGCGTGCTTCTCAAAGTGTGGTCCCTAAGCAAGTAACGCAGCATCTGGGAACTTGTTAGAAATGCAGATTCTGGCCAGGCGCGGTGGCTCACGCCTGTAATCCCAGCACTTTGGGAGGCCAATACAGGTGGATCACCTGAGGCCAGGAGTTTGAGACCAGCTGGCCAACACGGTGAAACACCGTCTCTACTGAAATACAAAATTAGCTGGGCGTGGTGGCTACACACCTTAATCCCCGCTATTGGGAAGCTGAGCAGGGAATGCTTGAACCTGGGGGGTGGAGGTTGCAGTGAGTCGAGATCACACCATTGCACTCCAGCCTGGGTGACAAGAGTGAAACTCCTTCTAAATAATAATAATAATAATAATAATAATAATAATAGAAAGAAGGAAAGAAGGGGCCGGGCGCGGTGGCTCAAGCCTGTAATCCCAGCACTTTGGGAGGCCGAGACGGGCGGATCACGAGGTCAGGAGATCGAGACCATCCTGGCTAACATGGTGAAACCCCGTCTCTACTAAAAATACAAAAAACTAGCCGGGCGAGGTGGCGGGCGCCTGTAGTCCCACTACTCGGGAGGCTGAGGCAGGAGAATGGCGTGAACCCGGGAGGCGGAGCTTGCAGTGAGCCGAGATTGCGCCACTGCACTCCAGTCTGGGCGACAGAGCGAGACTCTGCCTCAAAAAAAAAAAAAAAAAAAAAAAAGAAAGAAGGAAAGAAGGAAGGAAGGAGAGAGAGAGAGAGAGAAAGAAAGAAAGAAAGAAAGAAGAAAGAAAGAAAGAAAGAAAAAAGAAAGAAAAGCAGTTATCAGACTCACCAATGACTGAAACTCTGGGAGTAGGGCCCAAGAACCTGGGTTTTTTTTTTGTTTTGTTTTGTTTTTTTTTTTTTTGAGACGGAGTCTTGCTCTGTGCCCCAGGCTAGAGTGCACGTGGCGCGATCTCGGCTCACTGCAGCTCCATCCCCCAGGTTCACGCCATTCTCCTGCCTCAGCCTCCTGAGTAGCTGGGACTACAGGCGCCCCACCACCACGCCCGGCTAATTTCCTTAATTTTTAGTAGAAACGGGGTTTCAACGTGTTAGCCAGGATGGTCTCGATCTCCTGACCTCGTGATCCGCCCGCCTCGGCCTCCCAAAGTGCTGGGATTACAGGCTTGAGCCACCGCGCCCGGCCCGAATCTGGGTTTTAAGACACCCTCCAGGTGATTCTGATAGACTCTCAAGTTTGAACATGGGCTTGAAAAGGGCTAACTTGACTCTGTGGAGTCAAGAGCTGGGGAAACCCAAGCACACCTTAGGTCCAGGTATAAAATTAGGCTAGGTTCTAAGCAACTGGAATCAATCTCCCAATGGGCGTACACAAGAATAAGAACTGTTTTCAGGCTGGCAACTAGAATACTGAGTCCCCACAACACAGTCTTTCTGATACTTTTTTAGGAGAGACATCTGCCAAAGGCCCTCTCAGACTGTCAAAACGTCCTGGAATATATTTGCGTCCAACTCTGCACCTTGCTCTCTACTCCCTCACTTCAAACACTAACCTTCCCCATTTGTGCTCTCACCTGAACTGTGTAAATAAGCTTCTAACCACTCTTCTCCCCACCCCTCTCTTCTTGGTATCCAAGATGAGAGTGGCAGGCGACAGGTTAGTTCTAATGTACCCAAGCAAATGGATACACATCCTAAAACAGGAGTGACTTATGCAGCTGCCCCTCTGGAGTGCATCTTACCTGCTTCAGCAACACAGTCGCCTTTGGTCTAACCTTCCCCCCTTAACCGCCCCCACGTTCCTATTCCTGGAAAATGGAAAATTCCATAGCCAAACATCAAACGACACTTCCCAGAATGCAGCTCATCTCCTCTTCTCCTCCTCCCACAGAGATACCTTGGGTCTATAGGATTAAGAAAGGCAAGCCCAGCAGCCACTATTCACTGACCAGAGACCTGGCCCAACATGCTGCAGAAATAATTATCAATGAGTATGCTTGAGAGACAGCAGCACGAGGTGGCGAATGGGCTCTAAACTGAATGACAGCTGTTAACAGTTTTTGGCCCTGTTTTTCCTGTCCTGAATCCTCAAATGGGTTCCAAGGGATGAGAAACGGGGGAACAGCACACCCTACTTGAGAGAATTGGAATTTGAGGAGCTAGGAAGCAAAAGGTAAGAAACAGCTTAAATGTGTGGTAGCACTCTTGAAAGTATGCTGGGGCCCCTCAAAAAGCTCACCTGCCCTCACTTCCCACTTCAACTGATTGTGAGCATCTTGCTTAATTAAAAGCAATTCATAATAGTAATTGAGAATTAATTATTAAGAAAAAGCTTAATTAAGCTGAGATTAGTTATTTAAGCTGGTACTCGAGGTTTTGGAAGGAAAGTAGAAATTTAATGTCAAGATATGGAGGAAGAAAAAAGTATGATTGGAGTCAATTATATCTTTTGACAGACAGGAGACCTGATGAATGTCCCTGTCCCTCCAGAGTTCCTGAAGCACCATTGAAGGGAGAGGGCCTGGCGAGACAGCATGTACAGCTACTTGGGAGTTGTCTAGTAACTTGGTGGTTGGAGGGGGAGGGACTAGTTCAGGGCCCAGGGCGAGGTCTGTACTGAGGTTGCTGCCTTTAGAGAGCTGGAGAGGCAGGCGGCTGAGGACTGAAAAGAGAGGGTGAGTAATTCTTCATGACCTGTAGGATCCCAAAGATGGCAAGCTGCCAGCCTGGACTGCCAGTGAAGGCTGGAATCGTGTTGTAGCTCTGAACCCACAGCTCTTCTCCTGGCCCATGAGAATTTCGGCTGGAAAGACAGCATGCCCTGGTAAGTGAAGTCCTGCCACTTCGAGACATGGAGTCATCTTTCTCATTTGGAGTGATCTTGCTGTCCTGGCCTCCCTCATCATTGCTACTAACACACTAGTGGCTGTGGCTGTGCTGCTGTTGATCCACAAGAGTGATGGTGTCAATCTCTGCTTCACCTTGAATCTGGCTGTGGCTGACACCTTGATTGGTGTGGCCATCTCAGGCCTACTCACAGAACAGCTCTCCAGCCCTTCTCGGCCCACACAGAAGACCCTGTGCAGCCTGCGGATGGCATTTGTCACTTCCTCTGCGGCTGCCTCTGTCCTCACAGTCATGCTGATCACCTTTGACAGGTACCTTGCCATCAAGCAGCCCCTCCGCTACTTGAAGATCATGAGTGGGTTCGTGGCCGGGGCCTGCATTGCCGGGCTGTGGTTGGTGTCTTACCTCATTGGCTTCCTCCCACTTGGAATCCCCATGTTCCAGCAGACCGCCTACAAAGGGTCCTGCAGCTTCTTTGCTGTATTTCACCCTTACTTCGTGCTGACCCTCTCCTGCGTTGGCTTCTTCCCAGCCATGCTCCTCTTTGTCTTCTTCTACTGCGACATGCTCAAGATTGCCTCCATGCACAGTCAGCAGATCCGAAAGATGGAACATGCAGGAGCCATGGCTGGAGGTTATCGACCCCCACGGACTCCCAGCGACTTCAAAGCTGTCCGCACTGTGTCTGTTCTCATTGGGAGCTTCACTCTATCCTGGACCCCCTTCCTTATCACTGGCATTGTGCAGGTGGCCTGCCACGAGTGTCACCTCTACCTAGTGCTGGAACGGTACCTGTGGCTGCTTGGCGTGGGCAACTCCCTGCTCAACCCACTCATCTATGCCTATCGGCAGAAGGAGGTGCGACTGCAGATCTACCACATGGCCCTGGGAGTGAAGAAGGCGCTCACCTCATTCCTCCTCTTTCTCTCGGCCAGGAATGGTGGCCCAGAGAGGCCCAGGGAAAGTTCCTGTCACATCGTCACTATCTCCAACTCAGAGTTTGATGGCTAAGATGGTAAGGGCAGAGAAGTTTCAAAGTGCCTTTCTCCTCCCCGCTCTGGAGCCCCAGCTAGATCAACAGGAGTTACGGGGATGAGAGCACTTGCTTCAGGCAACTGACTCCTCTCCCAGCATCCCCCACCCCCAGACTGAGAGGTAACTGAGGCAGAGTCCTGACTTTCTTCTATAATCGGTTTCCCCATTTTCAAATCGCCACTCCTCCCTGCCCTTCTTTTGAAATGAGCCTGTCTCTGATGTACAGGTACACTTACTTTAAAGCAAGAAATGTACTGCTAAAAAGATGCTTATAGATCAAATTCTATTTTTTAGTATACCAGAGCAGCACTGTCCAACAGAAATATAATGTGAGCCACATGCATAATTTTAAATGTTCTAGTAACTGTGTTATAAAGGTCAAAAGAAACAGGCAAAACTAATACTTTATCCCAATGTAACCAATATATTGTTTTCAACATGTCATCAATATAAAAATTATGCTGTTTTTTTTCATACTAAGTCCTTGAGATATGGTATGTATTTTGCCTTTACAAAAAAATCTCAATTTAAACTAGCCATATTTCAAATACTCAGTAGCCACATGTGGCTAGTGGCTCCCATACTGAACAGCACTAGAGAAATGAGTTTCTGTTATTTTTAACTGTTTACTATAGTGATTTACTACAGTAATTGCTTGGCAATGTTAGGAGTCCCTCCTCCTCCTGCCCTTACTGATATTAATCAGAGATTTTATATGGTGAATGTGCCTAAAAGGTAGAAACCTCAATTCATCTAAAGCTTGTGTTGTCTCACACCTCATGATGTTCAAAATAGGCTCTTTGCCAAAGAAACACTATCTTGTGATTACTTCTGCTGTTAACAGTCCCAATCCACCACCTTTTAACTCTCTGCTGCCCCTTCCCTTAAGATGGCCTCATATGTCACTTGTAGCTACTTGCTGATGACAATGCTGGATCACAAATTCTGAGGCACTGGGAGGGAAAGGGAGAGAAAAAAGGTGGGTACCAAGGCAGGCACAGCCAAGCTCTCCAGACTGGAGCGACTTTGCTCCTCGGGGCTCTTTCCACTTACTCCCCAATTTACATTTTCCTAAGAAACTATTGCACGGGAGACCAGCTGAGGAGCAGGTGCCTCATCCTCCTTTCTGTGGGGTACAGAAAATGACAAGGTTGGCAGATGGAAATTATGCTCAGTTTCCCTCTGGCAACCTGGCAGCAAAAATTCAAGAACAGAATGGCGAAGACACTCAGGAACCGCTCTCTGCTTTCCTGAGCTTCCCTGTAACCCTCTCCAAAACCTCCTGGTCTCCACGTGGATTGCTAGAGAGTTTGGCTCTCAAGACCTTAAACTGTAATATTGCCCCAGAAAGCTGCCAAGTTGACAACAAAAGAAGGCAAGAAGAAACCAAACCGGTATGAATTAACTTGTCTAGGATTTGATACCGAAACAACCTTAGGTTGGTTAATCCCTCAATATCCCTAAATTAATGACCTGAGGATGTATTTGAATCCAACGTGTAATGGCTAACTCCAAGAGGCCCTTGAAAATTTTCATTCTAATCACAAATTATAATGTTTAGACCTGGATGGAATCCAGCCACCCTCCTTTCAAAGGATGTCACCACACCACTATGCTTTGCACTCGGATTTTCTTAATCCCCCATTCGTCTTAGATTAACTCTCAGCTTTCTTTCCTCAGTCATTCAGTGGATAATGATCATCCCTTTCGGTTTCCTACTCTTGAAAATTCCTTCTCCCTACCTTCACCCTATATCTTCTTCAGCCCAATGGTCTGTTTCTCATTGATCTATTCTACTACATACACATCAACCCACCTTTGGTAAATTTTTTGCAGTCGCTTTGCTTACCAGTCTGGCCCAGATGAGAAACATACTTTCTTTCATCATAGCAAGCATTGTGTTCCTACAACTGAAGAACTTTTTGACTCTCAAGTGGATGATGGAACCCAATATGCTTTGAAATGCTGAGCATCCAGCAAGTACCAGGCCAGCAATAAGGCACATTCCTGGATTGTATTATGAGTTACTGGAAACTAGGTAAAATATGAATAACTGGATTTTGGACAAAATTGAAAGCAGGCTCAAACCAATGCCCTCCTTACTGGTGGTTCAAAGCTTAAATCCTGGCCTTGCTACAAAGGACTGATCTTATCAAGGTAATATAAGCAAAATAGAATGAAAATTAAAGTTAATTCTGAAGCCAAGGTCCTTTTAGAAAAAAAAAAAAAAAGGCCAGACGCAGTGGCTCATGCCTGTAATCCCAGCACTTTGGGAGGCCAAGGCGGGCGGATCATGAGGTCAGGAGATCAAGACCATCCTGGCTAACATGGTGAAAACCCGTCTCTACTAAAAATACAAAAAAAAAAAAAAAAATTAACTGGGCGTGGTGGCGGGCACCTGTAGTCCCAGCTACTTGGGAGGCTGAGGCAGAAGAATGGCGTGAACCCGGGAGGCAGAGCTTGCAGTGAGCCGAGATCGTGCCACTGTGCTCCAGCCTGGGTGATAGAGCGAGACTCTGTCTCAAAAAAAAAAAAAAAGTAAATTAGCCTGATTTAATCATTCCACATTTTAAACATATATATATCAACATTACATTGTACCCCATGTAATATATACAATTATTTATCAATTAAAAATAAAATATATATATATTTAAATACAGAAAAGCAGGAGGGGAGGGGAGGACAGTGATCAGTGTGTTATTAGGTTCAATCTAAGAAACTCTGCTACCCCTGGGAGTCAGTATGTGCAGTGGAAAAATCACAGCTCTTGAAATCCAACAGACCAGTGTTCAAATGAGAATTCAGTAATTTAAATTCTCAAACTAGATCCCTCATTCATCAAAGTGGGGTAATAATGCCTACTTTACATGGTTATATTGAAGATTAACTCAGATAATATATACGTAAATATCTAGTAAACTACAGCACACTGTTAGTGCTCAAAAATGTCAGTTCTCTTCCTCTTCCTTAAACACCATGAACTAAACAGTCAGTTGACCCATTTAAGGGAGTCCCTCATATCAGATATTATGTCATATAGGACAAGGACAATTGGACTCAGAACTATGAATTCCTTAACCCCTGAATAAGATTTTTAAAAATGAGTAATGAGAGGTGATTCAGGTTAAAAAAGACAAACAATAAATCTAATACCTTAGCAGTATCAAGACAGAGCAGATACAAACAAGGCACTGGCACTAGTATGGTAATTGGATTTAAGAGTAATCATAATTAAAAACACTGTGTTTCACCCGGCACGGTGGCTCATGCCTGTAATCCCAGCATGTTGGGAGGCTGAGGCAGGTGGATCATGAGGTCAGGAGCTCAAGACCAGCCTGACCAATATGGTGAAGCCCCATCTCTACTAAAAATACAAAAATTAGCCGGGCGCAATGGCAGGTGCCTGTAATCCCAGTTACTCAAGAGGCTAAGGCAGGAGAATCGCTTGAACCTGGGCGGCCGAGATTGCAGTGAGCCGAGATCGCGCCACTGCACTCCAGCCTGGGTGACAGTGAGACTCCGTCTCAAAACACTGTGTTTAATAAGTCACCAAGAGCAGACATACAGGATGCTACGCAAACGTCTAATGGCTTTCTTTGATGCAGGCTCCTTCACAGACAAGGGAATGTACTGGAAACATTTAGATTTCATTCACACATCTACTGTTATCTCCTGATGGGCTTACCAAGAAGCCAGATTTAGTTCAGCAAGGTGATAAAAACATCCCAGATATTATAATACCTTGTAGGATGCAATGTAGGCCAATCAGTCCCATTTATTATTTCCATGAACAGCTTACTGTGAATTTGTGGTGTTTTTGTTTTAAGAGACAGGGTCTCGCTCATCACCCAGGCTGGAGTGCAGTGTTGTGATCATGGCTCCCTATAGCTTCAACTTCCCAGACTGAAGCGATCCTCCCACCTCAGCTTCCTGAGTAACTGGGAACACAGGCACATGCCAGCATGCCCAGCTAATTTATTTATATTTTGTAGAGACAGGGTTTTCCTATGTTGTTCATGATCGTCTTGAGTGATACTCCCACCTCAGCCTCTCAATGTGCTGTGATTACAGGAGGAAGCCACTGCACCAGGCTGAATTTGTAATAAAAATTGTAACATGACTAAGTTTTATATTAATTCCTTAGGTAGAAATGTTATACATATCAACACCTCAATTTCAGAGGACTATTCTCAAAGAACATAAGGACACTATAGCCCTCTGTACAGAGGTGTTTTAAGTGGTTTCAGAAGTGTTAGAGGCAGGTTGCCCTGACCACCACACCCCTGCTTGTCCATATGTCCAGTGTCAGCCAGAGATAGCCTTGGGATATCTCCTCCCTAGAAGGAGAAGTGTTAACTGGTTCAAATGGGAATTGAACTCATGACCTTGATTTCATTCTCACCATGCTCAGTCACTGGCCAAACTGAATAGAGACCAGTGAAAACAGCAGGCACAAGATACTTAAGGACACACATAGAATCAGCAGAAACAAGAATAGCAATGGACTCAATGACAGACCACAATTCCTCAGCTACTGTCAGCCACTCAATTTTGTGGCTCCTTCAGTACTTTCCACGTCATCCTTCAAACTGCTGACTGGTCTGGAATTTTCTCCTTTTAATTAACAAATCTTCACTTGTTATTTCTGCAATCTTATAAATTCAATGGTGGTGCCTACAAATGCCAATTGTCATTCATTCATTCGTCTGTCTGTCCATCCACTTACCTATCTCACAAACATTTATTGAGAGTTATGTACTAAAATTGCCCCAGCTTTGCTGGGATATCTTCTAGAGGTATAGATTGATATATATATGATATTTACTATTTCTTTTACAATTATAAAAACAACTTTTGTTCATTAAAAAAATTTTGCAAACATAGGAAATCACAAAGGTACCCATAATTATACTATCCAGAGATGACCACTGTTATTCTCCTTCATCTGTTTTTTTTCACTTAACATTATATTGTGTATATTTTCCTATGTCATCAAGTCTTTTTCAAAAACACAACTTGTAATGGTTACATGCTTTTTCAACAAATGATACAATACTTTAACTATTTCTCTATAGTGTGCTAAAACTTAGGTTATTTCTAATTTCTGTTATAATACCATGATAAATATCTTTGTATATAAATCATTGGCATGTCTCTGTCCCATTCCTTAGAATAAATTCACAAGCAGTATTACTAGATCAAGGAGCATTAAATATTTATAAGTAATTTTTTTTGAGATGGAGTCTCACTCTGTTGCCCAGGTTGGAGTGCAGTGGCACGATCTTGGCTCACTGCAACCTCTGCCTCTCAGGTTCAAGCGATTCTCCTGCCTCAGCCTCCTGTGTAGCTCTGACTATAGGTGCACACCACCACTCCCAGCTAATTTTTTGTATTTTTTTAGTAGAGACAGCGTTTCACCATATTGGCCAGGCTGGTCTTGAACTCCTAACCTCGTGATCCACCCACTTCGGCCCTCCAAAGTGCTGGGATTACACGTATGAGCCACTGCACCGGGCCAAGAATTTTGATTCACATTTCTGCTGGCATTTCTTGAAGTGTAACATTTCCCTGAGATATCTGCTAAGAGAAGTCATAGGGAGCCATAAATGAACAGACCACACTGATAGGAATATCCCAAAGAGATAAAAGCACATGGCTTCCTGAAAGAATAAACCATACTAAGGAAGTTAACAAGTTGCTTTTTTTATTTTATTATTATTATTATTGTTTTACAAAAGAAAACTTTTTGATACGGTCTACTGCTAGGGTTCATCTGCCTTCTGCAAATTCAGAAATCTGAACTAACAGAACACAGTAGTTTAAGAATGCCTCTCAGGCCGGGCGCGGTGGCTCAAGCCTGTAATCCCAGCACTTTGGGAGGCCGAGACGGGTGGATCACGAGGTCAGGAGATCGAGACCATCCTGGCTAACACGGTGAAACCCCGTCTCTACTAAAAAAATACAAAAATCTAGCCGGGCGAAGTGGCGGGCGCCTGTAGTCCCAGCTACTCGGGAGGCTGAGGCAGGAGAATGGCGTGAACCCGGGAGGCGGAGCTTGCAGTGAGCTGAGATCCGGCCACTGCACTCCAGCCCGGGAGACAGAGCGAGACTCCGTCTCAAAAAAAAAAAAAAAAAAAAAAAAGAATGCCTCTCACAGAGTATAACTTCATCATCAATACAGTGCAGTGTGATATCCAGATATCGATTTCAGTGTTTTGGTTCTTAAAATTTTCGGACGTAGTTGCTCCATAAAATGCTAAGTAGACATGAGAATAAGAAAACATTTTCACACAGAGCTAAGAAACCATTCTTGAATTTGCTGAATGAAGCCTTGAAGCCATAGTCTTGCAGTTTGCTGAAAGGGCAAAATATGCTTCACCTAATGGATCAACCATGGCAGGGTAAAGTGCATGAGAGCTTAACATGCTACTACTCAGCCATATGTTCCCTAGATTTACAAGCTGTTGGGACCATAATCAGCCACTGGGCTCAAAGAGCCCTCTCATGAGGAGTCCTAGAAACGACTGATGCAGCTGCTAAGAGTCTAAGAGTCTGTTTTAATGCACAAAGCAGTTCCTGTTTGTTTCAAAACGCCTTGTACACAATGGGGCAGACGGGATTCACTTGCTATCAAGCACTGGGGAAACTAAAACCCCGTAGGGCCAAGAGCCTGAGGGGCGCTCTTCATCTGCTTAGGTTTGTTTTTATTTGGTATATGTTGCCCAACAATCCCATGATTGAATCACAGTTCTCATTTACCATGATACATCCATATCAGTTCCAGTTCTATCTCAATTGTGTTGACATTAAGCCACTAAAAAGCTGATAAACTTGTTGAGATAACACAGTCACAGGCCCAGTAAAATGCCATGCTGTCTAACAAAACTGTTCAATGTGCTTTTACCCACCAATCCCTCCTTAGTATTTTTGCAGATGTGTCCATTGAGTCATTCAACAAATATGAAAGCATTTCCTATAGAAAAGCAAATGGGTATTATATCATCTCAGAAGTAGTTTTAAAAAAAGGTGAGAAAACTAAACCAAGAAATTATAGCTGAATGGCTCTGAGATCATTTCAAATGTGAAAAACAGACTCATAATCCAAACATTTCTTATCCAAAATTCCAACCACCACTTTAATATTACCAGGTCCCTTAGTAATCTTATACAATGAAAGTGTTAAATGGTTTTTCTTATTTACAAAATAAATGGGAGACAAGGATGCATGAAGTGTTTATACTAAGTAAAGCACAGTCCAAAATACAACTGAATTCTGATGCTGAGACACTGAATAGAGAGAAGAAATATCTTTTAACAGTGAAACCTCAGAAATAAAAATTATTGGCCGGGTGAGGTGGCTCACACCTGTAATCCTAGCACTTTTGGAGGGCGTGGTGGGTGGATCACCTGAGGTCAGGAGTTCAAGACCAGCCTGGCCAACATAGCGAAACCCCGTCTCTACTAAAAATACAAAAATTAGCCGAGTGTGGTGGCGCATGCCTGTAATCTCAGCTACTTGAGGGGCTGAGTGAGACAGGAGAATCATTTGAACCCGGGAGGCGGAGGGTGCAGTGAGCCAAGATTGCACCACTGCACTCCAGCCTGGGCGACAAAGGGAGACTCCATCTCAAAAACAAACAAACAAACAAACAAACAAACAAATACACACACACACACACACACACACACACATATAGAGAGAGAGAAAGAGAGAGAAACGGCCATTTTGAGAAGACATGAAGATATTTATTTTTTAATACTCAGTAATTTTATTACATTAATTTACATGAAACATCCTGACTGGATTAGGCTAATAAAAATATTACCCCTTAGTGACATGCTTTGGTGAAGAGATTTAATTTATAATCAGGTTCATAGTAATCATTCCTCCTATAAATTGTTTATAAGCATAAGAAAATTTTTCTTTCCATTGGAGGAGAAAGGGTGGAAAGCCTAGCCCCATGTCCAAATTACTGAATTTCAAACTAGTGGCATCTGTATCAATAATTCCACATTCTTCAACAAATGGTCTTACATACAACAGGAAGAAGTTCATGTTGTGCTGGTGTGTCATCTCTGACTGCAAGACCCTCTTTTTGAGCCCTGTTGTGCTACCCCTAGTGAACTGTCCTCAGACTGGAGGAAGAAGGGGGTGGAGCAGTGAAGGAAGTCATGGAGAAGAAAGGCCAACAAAGGGAAGAGGAGAAGTGGGAGAAAGTGGAGAAAGGGAAGTGATGTATTGCAGTCACAGGTCTCCAGGAAAATAATCTTAATCCAGTATTACCGTTAAGTGATAAAGAGTGACCAACCACAAAAACTATTGACCTTCTTTCTCCCAGGGTGCTATAAAGATAGGGGAATTAATGAAATCAATATTCTTTACTGCTCACCTGCCATAAACTTTAAGTGACACTGGACAAGGTTAAGTCAGTACACTTCAAGCATAGTGATTGTAAGTATGGGATCATGAGCCAGACTGCCTGGGCTAGAATACTGACTCTGTCATGTTTTAGAGGCAAAAGTATTTCACCTTTCTGTGCCTCAGTTTCTCATCTGAAAAAGCAGAATTGTACCTACTCTCATAGGGCTGGTTATAAGGATGTAGACAGAGTATAAACACAATATACTTAAACAGTACCTGGCATATAATAAAACCCATACTCTGTATTACCTATTATAATAGTTAATAATTATTAATTAAACTATTAATTAGCTATTATTATCTGAGTTGTTTCATTCTCCAGCCTCTCAGAAAAAAGGGGGAAAAAGTTGAAAGTTTTTGCATCTTACAACCTACAAATTTTGGTTATCATTTTATCCCTTCAAATACGACTTGCTAGGGGAAAGGATGTGGGTTGTGGAAGAGAGCAAGCAGAATTAGGGATTACTTCAAGGCCTGAGCCACTAAAAGGGTTTTTAGGGGCAAATTCAGAATTTTGTTTTGTGAAGTGTCATTTAGACTTTATTTTTTAGAGACAGGGTCTTGTTATGTTGTCCAGGTTGGCCTTGAGCTCCTGGGCTCAAGTGATCCTCCCACCTCTGCCTCCTGGGTTAGCTGGGACTACAGATGTGTGCCAATGAACCCAATTTGTGCCTATTAGACTTTAGAGTGATGTAAAATAAGCAGTGGGACATAGAAGTATGGAGTTCAAGGGAGAATATGGGCTGAGGATGTATATTTGGAAGTCACCAGCAGATATATGGTACTAAAACCATGGAAAACACTGCCCTACTTGCTCATACCTTTAGTAATCCTTAGCTTACAGCCGTTTTCCTAATAATTCAAAATTTTTTTTTTTTTTTATTTTTTGAGACAGGGTCTTGCTCTGTCGTCCAGGCTGGAGTGCAGTGGCATGATTTTGGCTCACTGCAACCTCCGCCTCCCGGGTTCAAGCGATTCTCCTGCCTCAGCCTCCCTAGTAGCTGTGATTACAGGCCACCACGCCCAGTTAATCAAATTTTAATTTAATTCAATTTAAATTCCACAGTATTTGTTGAACCTTTCCTATGTTTTAGGCATTTAATCAGATCCTTTGGATACAGACCAATTCATTTACTCATTTAGCAAATGTGTACTAAGTGCACATAACTGTATAAAGCACTGAGAACCCAGTAGTGAACAAAACTGACATAATCCCTATTTTCATGGAACCCCAAATGAGGGGAGATACAGAAATTAGTGAAATAATCACACACATATAATACATAGATATAAATTCTGATATGTGATATATGAAATTATAATGAGGAAAGTTATTTACATTGGGGGAGAGGAAATCACTGGAAGGTTTTTCTGAAGGAATAATATTTAGGTTGAGGTGAATTAAAGCCATTTTGCAATGGATATAAATCCTTCAAGAAACTATTTTCAGGCCGGGCACAGTGACTCACACCTGTAATCCCAGGACTTTGGAGGCTGAGGCAGATGGATCACCTGAGGTCAGGCGGTCGAGACCAGCCTGGTCAGCATAGTGAAACCCGGTCTCTACTGAAAATACAAAAAGATTAGCCAGGTATGGTGGCGGGCGCCTGTAATCCCAGCTACTCAGGAGTCTGAAGCAGGAGAATCGCTTGAACCCGGGAGGTGGAGGTTGCAGTGAGCCAAGATCACGCCACTGCACTCCATCCTGGGCAACAGAAAAAGAAACTATTTTCAGCCTGTACTATTGTGAAAAAATAATGGGTTCCCTTTTGCTAATTTGGGGATAAGTAGGGTATCTGATGAATATAGTAAATGTTTTTAAAAATTAATAATATAAACAATGAGATACCACTACACACCTATCAGAAGGGCCAAAATCCAAACCGATGACAGCACCAAAAGCTGGAGAAGATGTGGAGCAACAATAGCTCTCATTCATTGCTGTTGGGAATGCAAAATGGTACAGCCACTTCACAAGACAGTTTGGCAGTTTCTTACAAAACTAAACATACTCTTATACTATCTAGCAATGGTGCTCCTTGGTATTATATTTACCTAAATGAGTTGAAAATGTCTACACAAAAACCTACACACAAATATTTATAGCAGTTTGATTCATAATTGTCAAAACTTGGAAGCAACCAAGATGTCCTTCAGTGGGTGAATGAATAAACTGGTACATCCAGACAGCGGAATATTATTCAGTGCTAAAAAGAAATGACCTATCAAGCCATGAAAAGACATGGAGGAACCTTAAATGCATATAAGTAAGTTTAAAAACCCAGTCTGAAAAGTATGATTCCAACTATACGACATTCTGGAAAATGCAAAAACATGGAGACAGTAAAAAGCCTCAGTGGTTGCCAGAGGTTAGGGGAGAGGAAGGAATGAATAAGAGGAACATAGAGGATTTTTAGGGCAGTGAAACCATTCTATATGATTCTATAATGATAGATACATATTATACATTTGTCAAATGTATAATGCCTTATCCTCATGGTAACATCGACTCTTCCTCTGTCTCAGCTCAAGTGTCATTTCTGCTATGAAGCCTTTGGCAAATCCTCTAGGTAAGGCTGTTCCTCCTCTGTGCTCCCACACAGCATTTTGTTTATCTCTCACATAGTATTTAGGTCCTACTGTAATTATTTACTTACAAATCTGTTCTTCCTCTATAATGTGAGCTTGAAAACAGACACTATATCTTAGTCATTTTATAGTCCCAAAATCTAGACATAATAGATACATAATAAATGTTGAACAACTTAATGAATGGATAAAGATGAAGAACTATTAATTCCACAAATATCTGAGTGCCTACAATGAGTCGGGCTCTGTTCCAGTACAAAAAAAGTAGCCAGAACTTTACACCTGTAAGATGATTAGAACCCTGGGAACAGGCTTCTATTTTAAGCTTTTTTTTTTAGCTTTTTACCTGTAGAAACTTCCAAATGAGCCACTTGCTTGTTTATTCATGTTTAAGAAAGAACCACCTGCCCAATGTTTAGCACTGGCATTATGACCATGAATGGCAGTGGGAAAACACAATGCACTCATTCTTGTCTCATCAAAGTGCACTTTAAGAGTCCAGTCTCAATTTCATAGACATCTTCTCTTTATTACTCTCTGGAGAATGTAATTTCAAGAGTTGGCAAAGGAGAAAATAGTAAATGAAGACAAAGACAAAGTGATTCTGCCAATAAATACTTTAATGAGAACTGAGGTCTGTACACATATAGCAATAACCACCCTGGCCTATGCCTTCTACTCTAGCCCAAGTCTGGGGCTAACCAATTACATTTAACCACATTTGGAAAGCAGGCCGTTTTCAATGTCACCCATCAGTATCCATCTTCATAGAAGATACCAATCTGGGGCCAGAGTCTCAATGTTAACACTTTCTCTCGGGGAAAAGTTAACATGGTAACACAAACATAGAAATAACTGAACCACCCCACTGTTCTTCTGTCAGGAGGCTCTTAGGAGACCAACGGCTTGGTAAACACTTACGACATTGTCAAAATACATCAGAACATGGGAAAAGGGCAAAGGAGTAGAAAGGCTGGCAGGGCTGGGCTCACATATAATTCAGTTCTTAGATTTGAAGCCTCTTTAGCTGCTCATATGTAATAAAAAACTGGAGTAAGTCAAGGAAGATCACCAGGTTGACACTGAAAGCCAAAGCTAGTTCTAAAATTAGCATTGCATTCTCTTAAAATTAGTCTATGCTATTCTAAGCTTCCTTTGCTTTAAAATCTTTTTAAAACACCACCTGTCAAATCAAGCATGTGTTGAGTGCCTACCATGTACCCATTTAGATCACTAGCATCGAACAACATAAACAGAATAAAACTCTTAATATATTTGTAGTCTTCAGGGGGAAACAGGACACACACACACACACACACAGAGTAACCAAGAACATCAATGATAACATATAAGATCAGAGTGATTCCAAGAGGGAACGAGATACCCTCTCTCTGCCTACAGACCCCACAAGGGCAGGGAATTACTTTCCAACGCTGTGGTGCTTGCCATTATACACACAACACCACACACAGTATCCAATACATGGCTCTGCACTTAGGAGGCACTTTAAACACAACTGAAGGAGACAGATTCACCCATGAAGAAAGAACCCTACTTGGCTGTGGATTCTATCACCCCATGAATGTCTTCTGTCCTGTTTTTATTTCCCAGCTATTTTGGTCCTACAGTTAGGGGTAGGAAATCTGAACCACCTCAGCATGGACTTTCGTGTAGGTTTCTTCCATCAGGGTTTCTAAAAACTTCATAGCCCCTTCCAGATTAGCTGTGTTTGTTGTCATTTTGTTTTAAAGAGTAAAGTTTGACATATCTTTTCCATCCCCTTTAGTTTGTATTAGCCTCCAATTGAAAGCTGTTTCTCTACTTAATTCCATTCTCAAGGGTCACCAATGGGATGCTTGAGTTCCTCACTAGCCTAAAAGGCTTTAATAATCAAATTTTCCTTCCATAGCCTAGGATTATCTGGGAGCTTGAAGCACTTGCTTTCATCCTCTCAAAGGATACAATGATGTTCCAGGGCCCAAGCCGAAGCCAGTTTGGCCAAAATCCTTTATAGAGTGCAAAAAAGCCCTCATGTTTCCACATCTGCAGGAAAGATATAACCAAAAACAGAGTGAATTCACCTTTCTCTACATTTGACATCACCTTCCACTCCCACCTCAGAGCAACTTACGGCTCCATGAATAGTCTTTTCTCTGAAGGTCCATTTTAAATTCATCTGTAGTCTAAATCCATCCACCCACTTAATCAATAAATATTTACCTACCATACATAAGCAAAGCACCATTCTTGATGTTGGGAATATACTAATAAACAAGGCAGAAGAAGTGTCTATGGTAGCCAGCCTCCAAGATGGCCCCCAATGAACCCTACCTCCAGTTATTTGTACCCTTGTGTAGCCTCCACCTCATAGTATTTGGTCTGTGTTACCACAGAATATGGTAGTAGTGAACATATGTCACTTCCATTGCTAGGTATAAAAATATATATTATAATAAAGCATCGCCTTATTCTCTCTTAGATTCATTCACTCTAGAGGAAACCATCTGCTATACGATGAAGAGAGGCCTACATGGTGAGGAACTGAGGGCTCCGGCTAACAGCTGCATGAGTGATCATTGAAGCAGCTATCCCAGCCTGTCAAGCCTTTAGATGGCAGCAACCCTAGTTGACATATGAACTAC
Organism: Trachypithecus francoisi; assembly: GCF_009764315.1. NCBI lineage: Eukaryota > Metazoa > Chordata > Mammalia > Primates > Cercopithecidae > Trachypithecus > Trachypithecus francoisi. The sequence continues at coordinate 19,238,175 of NW_022681471.1, read as the reverse complement.
AACCTCAGGAGACAGCCTAAGCTAGAATCAACTCAGCTAAGCTGCTTTGCAATCCCTGGCCCACAGAAACTACAAAATAACAAATGTTTAAGGCAGTGAGTTTTGGAATAATTTGTTACACAGCAATAGGTAACCTACACAGCAGTCTCTACCCTCATGGAGTGTATATTCTAGTGGGGCTGACAAATACACAAATTGATATATATTATATCCAAAAATAAGTGCTACAAAGAAAACTAAAGCAGGGTAAGAAAATAGAAAGTTGGGCAAGTCATTATTCTTCTCTGAGTTTGTTTCATCATTATAAATCTATATAATGCCATGGCCTACCTCATGTGAATGCTTTGAGGATTACATGAAGAAAAATGTGAAGTGTTTTGAGTTTTGGTTTCCTACTTTATACAACAGGGATCTTATATACATGGTTATGAGAATTGAATGATAAATTATGCATAAACATTATAAACTGGTGGCATGTGCTGAATTTAGCCAGCAGAAATGGTTCATATATAATGGACAAATATCTATTAAGTAACTACAGTGTGTTAGGCATTGTGTTAGACATTGAAAAATGTTATTTTGCCTTTCCAATAGTGAAGTGAAACCCACCACAATTCTACAAAAAGGAAATATTTGTATAAGACAATAATATGAGAAGCCAGAGTTGTAAGTATCCTTTATCCCATCCTGTTCATTAAGTATACTAGAGATAATTATCCTTACTAACCACTTTTGGGAACAAACAGTAAAATAATAAGCACAATATTTATGAAGATACAGTGGTAATATGTTTCCCCCAGTGGATCTTCAGCAAATAGTAAAGGTCTGAGACCAAAACTGATGTTGGAAAATTGTGAAAATCACCCCAAATAAAGCCCAGATGTGAATAACCTAGAACCTAGACTGTTAAATGACAAGAGACCTCTAAGAGACCATCCAATCTCATAATCTCTTACCTGGACTACCACAATAGACTTTTAATTGGTCTAAAATCTCCACCTAGAAGCTAGAACAATCTTTTAAAATTATAAATCAGAGCATATCACTTCCTGCTTAAAGCTCTCAAATGGCTTCCTGGTGGATTTCATTCTAATTACAATTCTCTGCAAAGACCTGTAGGATCCCACATGATTTAGCTGCTGCCTTTCTCTCCAGTTTCATTTCCTACTAGTTTCTCCCTTCATTCACCACACACTCAGCCACACTAGCTTTCTTTCTAACCCTTGAACATGTCCAGCTTATTCCAACTCAGACCTTTAGTAACCTGTTCCCTCTTTATGAAATGCTTTTCTCCCAGCTCTCATGGCCAATTCATCATCATTCAGATCTCAGCTCAAATGTCACCTCCTCAGAGGTTTTTCTTGACCATCCTTGCTGAAGTAGTTCCCCACTACTGAGTCACTATTGCAATATGCTGTTGTTTTCTGCATAGCATCTATTTCTATCTAAAATTATACTGTGCATTGTGTGTTTATTGTGTCTCCCTCAACTAGAATGTAATCTCCAAGAGATCAGAAACTAGCTTTGTTTGTTCACTATTGTGTCACCACCACCTAACACAGTGTCTGGCACAAGAAATTTTCCCGTAAGTATTTGTTGAAGAGGTGAACACAAAAACAGTAAGGGTCTCTAACACTCTTATGAGCCATCTGGATCTTTTTTTTTTTTTTAATTAAGAAACATGGTCGTGCTCTGTCGCCTAGACTGGAGTGCAGTAGCAAGCCTACGTAGCTCACTGCAGCCTCAAACTCTGACTCAAGCAATCCTCCGAGTAGCTAAGACTACAGGATGCAAGCCACACCACCCGGCTTGAATCTTTATAAATTTCCAAAAACAGTGACCAATTTCTTCACAACATGAGAACTGGGAGGCACCTTTTGGCATAAGGCAGTTGTGTGAAAACAAAGAACTTCTATAGATAAGTACAGACAAAATAATAAAGTATGACGCTATTACACATAATGGCAAAATAGAACAAAGTCATTTTAAAAAATGACTGCTATTAAAAATTTTTAGTAGCACGTGAGTAAATGAGTGAGCAAATGTAAGTACCTAAAGGTTACTACCAACATAAAAACATGTTTCTGCAGATTCAAAACAGCATAGTGGTTGTAAGTAGAAACTTTGGAATGAGACAGATTGTGGATTAAGTCTCAGATCTGCCTCTTATTAGCTATGTAATCTTGTGTAAGTTATTACTTAGCTACTCTGAACCTACGTTTCCTCCTTTATAAAATAGGAAAGATAATATCTACTCCATAGTGTTGCTGTGAGAGTTAAAGGATATACTCTACGTACAGTGCCTGGGACAGAATAAGCATTCAATAAATATTAGCTATTACTATATTATTGTATAGTAAATCTTTTAGCCAATTTTCTTGAAACAGTGCTCTTACACTTGTCTATCTATTATTACTTCCTGTGTTTATCTCCTATTAGAATCTAAGTGTCATAAAGACAGGAACATTATGGTTTACCAACACATCCTCAACAACCTAGAACAGTGCTTAGCACATAAGACAAACATTTCTTTCTTTTTTTGGTGGCGGGTCGGGGGGGGCGCTCTTCAAGCGTCAGTTTGATTTTTTTCTTTTTTATTACTTGAATGAATAATCAAACAAACTCCTCAATGCACAGCAACTGGCTTTTGCAAACACCAATTCACCAAACCTTGTAAAAAATATTAATCCAACAGACTCTTTGCAGTCCTTATCATATTAGATCTCTTTGTATGTGACATTAAGTAACCACTCATTCCTTCTTGAAACTTATTAACTCCTTTGGCTCCCATGACACTACTCTCTAAGTTTCCACATCTTTGGTGTCTTTCCTAGGTTCCTCATCTGCCAAGATCTTAAAAATTGGTATTCCGGTCAGGGCACGGTGGCTTACGCCTGTAATCCCAACACTTTGGGAGGCCAAGGCAGGTGGATCACGAGGTTAGGAGCTCGAGACCAGCCTGACCAACATGGTGCAACCCTGTCTCTACTAAAAATACAAAAACAAGCCGGGTGTGGTGGCGGGTGCCTGTAATCCCAGCTCCTCAGGAGGCTAAGGCAGGAGAATTGCTTGAACCCAGGAGGCAGAGGTTGCAGTGAGACGAGATCACGCCACTGCACTCCAGTCTGGGCATAAATAAATAAATAAATAAAAATTGGTATTCCGCAGTGTTCTTTCCTTGGCCCAGTGCCCTTCCCTCTACACCAGTGATTGTCAAATGCAGAAATACCAATGGGGGCTTTTGCCAAACTATACTTTCCAGGGTCTGAGAATTGCTGCCTCAGTCAATCATTATTACAGGAAAGAACTTTATAGTACTCCAGTATGCTGGGAAGGCAAAAAGGTTGTGAACTCTTCTACCTACTCTCCTTGGTCAACTCTCTCCACAGTTATATACCACCTGTGTGCTAATGACTCCATGGGCTTTTATCTATATCCATGAACCCTGTCTTGAGTCAGGGCTAGAATATCCAAATGTATCCACTGGATTTTCCTCATGCACATCAAACTGAGTATCCAAAACTATGATGTCTCCCCCAAGACCTGCTCCTCTTGTGATGCCTCTGTCAATGAATGTCACCACCTGGTCACCAACTCCAAAAAACCCAGAACTTATCTTGACACCTCCTTTCTCCCACACCTCTCCACATCTAGTCAACCAAATCCTGTTGACTCTATTAACAATTCTTTCTTGACTCTGTCCCACCTTCTATATCTCCATTATCATGCTCAAGTTCAGGCCTTCATCCCCTCTTTCTCAGATTACAAGAGCCTTCTATTCAGCTTCCCTATCTGTAGGTCAGTGGTTCTCAAAGTGTGGTCTCCAGACTAGCAACATCAGTATTGCATGGGAATTTGTTAAAAATGCAAATTTCCAGGTCCACTCCATACTTACTAAATCAGAATCTGGAGATGGGTCCAAGTGAACGGCAGTTTAACAAGCCCTCCAGGTGATTCTGATGCATGTTAAACTTTTAAGAATCACTGCTCCAGGTTTATCCCCTTAGTAGTCTTCAACCTTGGTGAACATTGCAGTCACCTGATATAGTTTAAAGTATTGACACCTGGACCTTACTCCGTAGGTTTTGAGTTAATTGGTCTAAGGTAGAGGAGGCAGCTGAGAAAGTTCCCCCAAGTGATTCCAATGTGTACCCAAGATGAGGAACCACTGTGGTAGATCCAGTCTCCACAAAGCCAAAGTGATCTATTTAAAATGCAAAGCTAATCTGATTAAAAACTTTCAACAGCTCCCTGACAAGTTAAAAAAAAGTTCAAGCACCTCAATATAGCATTCAGTATCCTTTTATAATCTAACCCTTGGCCACCAATATGAGGAAAGCACCATAATGGAGAGGTAAATGTCAGTTTGAGGTCAAATGATCCGAGTTTAAATTCCAGTTCTACTTAATGGCTGTGAAACCTTAGGCAGCTTACTTAATTTTTCAGTGCTTCAGTGTCTACCTCGTGGGGTAATGGTGAGGATTCAATGAACGAATACACGTAAGTCTCATAAGGACAGTTCCTGACACACAAAAAAGCACTCAGTGGATGTGAGTTATTGTTATTCAAGATGCCACCATCTACAGGGAGCCTATCTCAAGGCTTCCAAATTGAGAACTCTGAGTTTATCACTTATCAGGCTATACTGATTATCTGTTTGTATACCTGTAGTCCTTTTGTAATATCTGTAATTTCTCTCTAACTACTAAAATGGTGTCTAATATGTAATATTGTTAAACAAAACTGATAATAGGAAAGAAACCATATGGCAACATCATATTTTAGCCTCAATTTGTTTTCAGTAGCAATAATATCACCAGTAATTATGTAATACTTTTAGAATATTCAGTTCCCACAAACACAACAGCAGGAACTTTCAAAGCCAGAGTGAAGAACAGCATAACCCTGAACTGAAATAAAGTACAGGCTTTTTTCCTTAAGTACTGAGTTATCTATTGCAGGGTCTCTGTGTTGTATGAAGTAGGCATATGGGGGATATACTGTCTTTTCTATCACTAATTCTACATGATACTATTAATAAAAGTATCCTGTATTTTAAAGCATTCAAATGGGAATCATTATATTAAGTACCACTGCAAATTAGCAGATTGCTAAGGAGACAGCTTTTCTACCTGGGAAAAATATGATTCTTTCATCTTCAAAATGGTATGTAGCAACTAATAGTAAGAACTGAAGGAAGGTCTAAGACATCAAAGAAAACCAAATTGTAACCCAAATCCACAATGTACTTACCTTTAAAATACCATCAACGGTGCCCTTATAGAGATCCACATGTCCCACGATTGCCCTCTGGTTCATCATGCGAGTTCGCACCACATCAACCGGGTTGGAGGCCAGAGCTCCAGCCAAACCACATGTAAAGCTGGAACTGAAAGGAAAAGTTTAAGTAGATTTACCCCACTTCCACTCCCTGCCCACTTGAACAGAAATTAGGCCAAATGTGAACTGTACAATATAACTCAGACCCATCAGATAAAACCTGGCACTTGGCCTTTCATTACAATCTAAAGAGACAGGAAATGTTTCTAAAGAGACATCATTCAAAGGCTGTCCCTTCAGTTTTCAATCTGAAACTGAGCCTCCTTTTTAAAGGAGAGTTTCTAAACCTAATAAGATTCCTAAGTAGAAAGCATCACGCACCACCTATTAGTTACATAAATTTTTCAAACCACAGCATCATATGCCAATGCATCTGAGTAACAAAATTATCATAAAGGTTGCAAGACAAAGAAAACGTAAAGTGAGATTAGCAACAGTCTTTAGCCAAAAAAACTGTGCTTTAGTTTCACAGACCTTATTTACCCCTTTTTTTCTGATTCCCATTGAGAAAAGTTTGCTTTCTCTTTTTTTTTTTTTTTTTTTTTTTTTTTTTTTTGAGACGGAGTCTCACTCTGTCGCCCGGCCTGGAGTGCAGTGGCCGGATCTCAGCTCACTGCAAGCTCCGCCTCCCGGGTTTACCGCCATTCTCCTGCTCAGCCTCCCGAGTAGCTGGGACTACAGGCGCCCGCCACCTCGCCCGGCTATTTTTTTCTATTTTTTAGTAGAGACGGGGTTTCACAGTGTTAGCCAGGATGGTCTCGATCTCCTGACCTCGTGATCCGCCCGTCTCGGCCTCCCAAAGTGCTGGGATTACAGGCTTGAGCCACCGCGCCCGGCCGAGAAAAGTTTGCTTTCTCAAACAAAATTAACCAAAGCAAATAATAGATGTGCTTATTAGATATAGAGGCTGTGTATGGACAAATGTAAATCAGACAGGCCTCTAATAGGCTGCTGTATTAGAAAAGATTCCCAAGTACCCAAGCCCCCACAGCACCTGGGATTTCTGTGAAGTATAAAGTGTTCACAAGGCTTGAAGTTCTGATAATAGAAGAGACAAGGGTATTTAGGCCATACATACCAGTTATCAAATTCCACCTGAGGATTTCAGTAAAAGAGACTTTTCGTACTCAAAATGCTGGAAATAAAATGAGCACATCCCATCCTACTTACACGAAGTGAGTTAAAATTGTATCACCCATCATTCCTGACAATATTAAGTGCTTCTTAGTAATATCATAGACTGGTAGCTCTACTCCCACAACGATGGCAGCACGCTGAGCAGTTGGAACCACACCCTACAAAACACAAGTGACATTAGGCACCAAGGAAATATAAAGGGAATGATGTCTTAGAGTGAACAAAATAGGTCAGGAGTTGAAAAGTAACAGAAAAATACAAGTCTGAAGTACACAGGTCACTCTTTCAAATCAATGACTAATAATGGAACATTTACAAATTTCCAATTCACTCGCTATACTAAAAATAAAATAATTGATATGACACCCAAAGCACAAAAGACAAAAGAAAGAAAAAGATCAACTGGACTTCATCACAATTAAAAACTTTGGTGACTCAAAAGACACCACCAAGAAAGTGAAGAGCCAACACACACAAAGAAAAAAACATTTGCCACTCATATATCTGATAAGGGACTGGTGTCAAGAATATATAAAGAACTCTTACAACAAAAAAGGCAAACGATCCAATTTTAAAATGGCCAAAAGACCTGAAGATACTTCCTTCAAAAAAGATACACAAATGGCCAATAAGCAGATGAAAAGATGCTAAACATCATTAGTCACTAAGGAAATGCAAATCAAAACCACAAGGACATTCCGCTTCATACCTACTAGGAGGGCTATAATGATTTTTCTTTTAAGTAAATCAAAAGAAGGCTAGGTGCAGTGGCTTATGCCTGTAATCCCAGCACTTTGGGAGGCTGAGGCAGGAGGATCACTTGAGCAGGAGTTCTAGACAAACCTGGGCAATACAGTAAAACTCTATCTCTTAAAAAGATTTTTAAATTAGCCAGGCATGGTGGCATGTGCCTGTAGTCGCAGCTACTTGAGATGCTGAGGTGGGAGGATCACCTGAGCCTGGGAGGCTGAGGCTGCAGTGAGCCATGATCGCACCACTGCATTCCAGCTTGGGCAACACAGCAAGATCCTGCCTCAAAAAAAAATAATAATAATTAATTAATTAATAAGTAAAAGAGCAAGCGTTGGTGAGGAAGTGAAGAAATAGGAACCCTTATATGCTGTCAGTGGGGATGTAAAATGGGGCAGCCACTGTGGAAAACAATTTGGCATTTCCTCAAAAAGTTAAACACAGATTACCATATGAGCAAGCAATTTTACACCTAGGTATATACCCAAGAGAACTGAAAATATATGTTCATACAAAAATGTGTACAGAAATGTTCACAGCAGTATTTATAATAGCTAAAATGTGCAAAGAACCCAAATGCTCATTAACTGATGAAGGGACAAATACAATATGGTATATCCACACAATGGAATTAATATTCAGCCATAAAAAAGAATAAAGTATTGATACATGGTGCAACATGGATAAACCTTAAAATCAGTATACTAAATGGAAGAAGCCAGTCACAAAAGTCTACATATTGCCTGATTCCATTTACATGAAATACCTAGAACAGGCAAATCTATAGAGACAGAAAGTAGAGTAGTGGTTCTCTACAACTAGGAGGGCTGGGGGAAATGAGAAGTGATGGGTAAAGGGTAAGGGTTTCTTTTGGTAATGAAAATGTTCTAAACTTAGACAGTGGTAATGGCTGCACAAATCTGTGAATACACTAAAAACAATTAAATCATATACTTTAAAGATGGTGACTTTTATGTGAATTATCTTAATATAGAATTTGGGAATTATCATTATAATATGTGAATTTTCCCAATAAAGCTGTTATAAATAAAATCATGAAGCAAAAATCAGTGGGGAGAAGAGAGCTTTCAAGTTTAACTCACAGAATTTTCAGATGTGCAGAAAGGACAAACACTAGGGTGACAGCAAAGGTATGAAGAAGCAAGAGGAAAAGTCAAGGGAAAGTGGTCCTTCACTAACAAGTCCTGCTGTGGTAACATTACCAGGGTTTCACTCGCTAGCACAATGCTCCTATCACAGCCCCCATTACAACACAGGGTTGCTAGTGCATTAAAAGACACATTTATTAATGACACAAGAAAATGCTTATGATAGCATGTTAAATAAAGCAAGGCATAAAATTATATATAGTAGTATTCTATCTTCAGGGGAAAAGGTATACACGCACATGCCAAATTCTTAGAAAGGATTAGAACGAAATACATCAAAATATTTTTTTCCTCTGGTGTTAGGTAAGAGATGTTAATTTTCATTTTTATGCCTATCTATTTCTTTTTACATTTTCACAATGAATGTTTTACTTTTATAATTGTGTTTAGGTGTCATTTAAAATTGAAAATAACATACCATGCGGACATCTGCTTTCTGGTATAATTACTATATTAAAAAGTTTTCAGTTATCTCTAAGTTCCCAAACTCAATTTATAAAGTGGGGCTGCTCTGCCTATGGAGTAGCCATTCTTTATTCCTTTACTTAATAAAATTGCTTTCACTTTAAAAACTAATAATAATAATCCCAGCTACTCAGGAGACTGAGGCGGGAGAATTGCTTAAACCCAGGAGGCGGAGGTTGCGGTGAGCTGAGATCGTGCCACTGCACTCCAGCCTGGCAACATAGCGAGACTCTGTCTCAATCAATCAATCAATCAATCAATAAATAAATAAATAAATAGAATGAAGTGGAAGTGACACGGCTGTGCCAAGATGCTTGATTGTGCTGATATGGCTGGCTAGCCGAAGGGTGCCTTCCTTGCTGGCTCTTTGAACTGCTTCTCATAAAGAGGGCAACCTTCACAGAAGACTGCTTTGATGAACAAAGGCCCCAAACTGGAGCCCACAGGCCAAAATCAGGCTATAGACATGTTTTGAGTGGCCCACAGTGTTTCCAAAAGACTGAATTGGCTGTTAATATGTAAAAATCAGGATATTTCACACAGAAATGCAGATTTCCAGCATCTCTTGAAAGGCCAGAAAATTTGACCACACTGGACTCACTGTCAATGCATGGCAGCAATGGGCTGGAGCTAAGGAGTAGCTGTCCTCTCTCAATGGGGACTGTGCTTTCCAGGACCACAGTCCCCACCACGCTACTCTCTCTCCAAATCTGTGGTAAGTGCTAGTTATACTTTGTTTTTGTACTCGTGCTATTTTTTCTTATAATGAAGTTAGGAAGAAAGTGAAATGTTTTCATTATTCATGTTACAATCAGAGCGAGAAGATAAAACAAACAAAGATGAGCATGTTTGAAGAAAAATGCAAACATATTTTCTCGTTGAAATGAAAAATAAGTCCTGTATTTTTAACATGCAAATAAAACATGTCTGTCTCAGAAGAATACATTCAACAATGTACTTTGCTTCTTTATGTTAGGTGCTAGATCATGTAAGTAGACTGGATCATAAAAACAGTTATGTTCAGTTTCTTGAAATATAAACATAGATTTACCACATAATCCAGCAATTCCACTTTTGGCTATATAACCAAAAGAATTGAAAGCAGGGTCTAAAAAAGATATTTGCACACCCATTTACGCAGCAGCATTATTCACAATAGGCAGAAGGCAGAAGCCATTCAAATGTCCATCAATGGTTGAATGGATAAACAAAATGTGGTATATACATACAATGGAATATTATTCAGCCTTAAAAAGGAAGAAATTCTGACACATGCTACCGCATGGATGAACCTTGAGAATATTATGCTAAATAAAATCAGCCAGTCACAAAAAGATAAATATATGATTCCACTTACATGAAGTACCTATAATAGTCAAATTGATAGAGACAGAAAATAGAATGGGGTTGGCAGGGGCTAGGGGAAGGAGAAATGGGGAACTGCTTCATGGGTATAGAGTTTCAGTTTTACAAGACCTAAAGAGTTCTGGAGATCAGTTGTACAACAATGTGAATGTACTTAACACTACTGAACCATCGAAAATGGTTAAGATGGCAAATTTTATGTTATGTCTACTTTTTACTACAATAAAATATAAAGTAGCTATGCTCCTGTGAAAAAATCTCCAATTCTATTTATTCCTCTGTTTTTGTTCCTTATCATCAGTTTATGAGAAAGTTCTAGTTAGTTCTATTTTCCGGCTTTAAATTAGATATCTCAAGAAAGTGTACCCTGCTATTACCAGAAAGCAAACCTCAAGGACCATTAATGGATGCAAAGATGAAAGGTGTTTAGTTAGATGAAAGGTGATTAGATATTAGTTAGATGAAACGTGATTAGATATTAGGATATACGCATGTTACTAGAATATTATCACCTCACAGATTACTTGCTAATTGCAAAGGAGGGGAAAAAAAAAAAAAAACTTATGTTTTACAATGGCGAGATCTGGTGGACGTCATCTTACCAAATAATCAAACTTGGTACCACTAATCATGGGACAAACTAATATTATGTGCCTCTTGCTGTGATGCAGTATGAAATACACAGCATCACCTATGAAGCACCCTTACCAAAAATGTTTAACATGAATCTAATCAAGCCAATATACCCTACTTACAGTTTATAGGAAATACAAAAGACAGAGAAACAACTTAAACACAATCAGGAAACATTTTATAAGAAAACTAGCCTGGCCAGGCATGGTGGCTCACATCTGTAAGGCCAAGGCCAGAGGATCACTTGAAGCCAGGAGATGAAGACCAGCCCAGGCAACAAAGCGAGACTCTGTCAAATAAAAAAAAAAAAAAAAAAAAGGAAGGAAGGAAGAAAATAAATTATAAATTATCCTGGTCTCATTAACAGGAAATTCTAATATAGGCTAGATATTAGGTATTAGGGACTTGTTAATTTTCTTAGATATGATAATGGTATTGTTATTATGTAGAAGAATATCCTTATTCTTAGGAGATGCATAATTAAGTATTTAATTGAGTGCCATGATGTCTGCAACCTACTTTCATTTAGCTTAGCTGAAAAGAGAGTGTTTGTGTGTATACACATAAACAGATAAAGCAAACACGACCAAACTTTAACAGTCATCAAATCCAGCTCACAGGTATGTATTTCATAGTTCTATTCTTCCCATTTTTCCTTATGCTTGAAATTTTTGTTATGAAAAATTATAAAGGAAGAAAAATAGCAAAGCTCTCACTTTTATTTAAAAGTCTATTAAAGATTTATCATTCCACTCTGTATATTCTACTAATAATCTTATTAATATTACAACACTTAGGGATTAAAAAGTTAGAGCAACAGTGATGCAAAGCAAAGTATAGATAGAAGACTGAAAGATAATATGACAAAAAGTTTAACAGAAATTACCTCTAGGCAGTGGGACTACTGGATTTTTTTTTTTACTTTTCTATATTTTCTCAATAGTTTACAGTACATATTACACTTTTTAGGTTAAAAAATTGTTTAAGGTAACAGCTCTTTTTTTTTTTTTTTTCTTTGAGACAGAGTCTCCCCCTGTCACCCAGGCTGGAGTGCAGTGGCGTGATCTTGGCCCACTACAACCTCCACCTCCAGGGCTCAAGCAATTCTCCTGCCTCAGCCTCCTGAGTAGCTGGGACTACAGCCGTACACTGCCATGTCTGGCTAATTTTTGCATTTTTAGTTGAGATGGGCTTTCACCACGTTGGCCAGGTTGGTCTTGAACTCCTGACCTCAAGTGATCCACCCACTTTGGCCTCCCAAAGTGCTGGGATTACAGGCATGAGCCACAGCACACGGCCGGTAACAGCTTTTGAACACAAGCACTACAAAGACATACATCATCATGTTAGTACAAAACTGGCAAAAAAAAATACACTGAACAACTACATTCACTGTGAATATCATCGAAATGGCCATCTCAAATAATGTAATAACTTTCCCCACCTATATAATCCCTAAACATTATGCAGAAATAAAAGGCCAATGATGATAAGTTTTGGGCCTTTCAAAGGAGTTTAGGAGTTTCTTACCTTAGTTTTTGGATTATAATTCATGATTTTATGTCTTTATATTAAAAAAGTATTCTTTGCAAATTGTAGGAACTGAGAGTGTAGAATAATAGCAGGAAAAGAGTACTTACCCTCCACAGACCCCTGGTGCCTTCTTGTTGGTATATATCGATAAAGCTTCCAATCATGCTCCCTTGGAACAAGCTTCCTTGAGCCTGCATTCGAATCTAAAATGAAAAGAGGTAAACATTTTATTTTGTCAGAGAGAACCAAAACGCTAAATTCATTTTAAATTCATTTAAATTCATTTTAAATTTATCTAAAATTTAAAAAGCAGTATTCGGGAATCCCAGAAAAATATCTGCTATTATGATAAGTTAATTAGTTAAACTGTAGAGAAAAAGAATTTGTGTCAAAGTGTATTTTATAAAGATGATTTTCATCAGCCTCACATTCCTCACACTAAGTCTATTATTTCTGGAGCCAGAAGAAAATCTGGGGAAAAGAAAGAACAAGTGCACAGCAGGACTAAAAAATGACTCATTTAGTGAAAAATTAGAAACAACTTAATATCCAAAAACAACAACTACACAGATTGGTTACAGAAATTATACATTCATTTAATAGAACACTATGGAGCCATAAAATTTTGTTGTACGATGGTATTTGCTGACACTGAAAGATATCAAAAATTGCTAACCAGAAAAAAAAATATTGCAAAGTACTATACCATTTTTATTAAAACATGTAAACTTAAAAATATCCATAAGCACAGCAAAGAGACGAGGTGAACACATAAAACTAAATACTTACGGTGGTTTATGTCTGAGTGGTGAGGCTATAAGTAAGCATTTTTCTCTTTTGTGTTTTTTCTGCCTTCCACATTTTTCTACATTAAACATGCATTGCTTATGTAATTATAAAAAGGAAAAATGTGTTTTAAAATATAATTTTATGTTTATGAGACCTTAAGTTGAGTTCTATTTATAAAAAGCATGATATTATATTCTGCCAAGTGGCCTTTCAGAGCTGCAAGAAAGGAAAGATAGCATTAAATGGCCGTGTAAAAGGTTTGGTACAATTCCCCACAGACTCTGCACACATACAATCCTAGTAGTCAGTCACTAAATACTAGTGGCCCAAATGTAGGCCTGATTTTTATGCTACCATTCTAGGTTTCAACAAATGTATTTAGTAAGTCATGTAATGGCAACGTGCTTTTACGCAGAAAGTTAACTGTTACTACTAAGAGTTTTAAAATATTATAATTATAAAAACCTAAACCCATTAAATCAAGATACAAACTGTCACAAAGACAAATCAAAACTACTAATATACTGTGGTAAGTAGAACACTTCTTTAAGGAGGTGATTCCTGAGCAACACAGGGACTAGCGTGAGGCAAGTGAAGTACTTTTCTTAGGCATGAAATGTAAGGGAGTGCAAGAAAACCTCAGTAATCAAGATAAATGACATCTCAATATGATATTTTTAACCAAAATTAACCTTTTCTTAGGCATGAAATGTTAGGGAGTGCAAGAAAAACTCAGTAATCAAGATAAATGATGTCTCGATATGATATTTTTAACCAAAATTAATCCACAAAAAGCCATGATGAATCAAATATCAAATTTAACTAAAGCTAGGAATCAACAGGGCCAGGATTAGGGTGAGGTGAATGAGATGAGTTATATGAAATCTTGGTATCTGGTTCACCATGAATTTTTTGCATTAATTTTGATTACTTAAAAATACTGCATACAAATGTTGTTTATATTGATAACTGAGTTTTGTGGCACCTTCTTACATTCTGCATCAAAGGGGACTGTCTTACTTGTTTTGCCCTAGTCCTGGCCCTGTTTATGAGCCTTGTCTTGAAGGACAAATTCACCAGGAAAATGAGAAAGACATTTCAGGAAGAAAGTGCTACATGCACAAAGGCAAAGAAGCAGTACATAGTAGATCAGATATGGATTTAGATAGATCTTTCTAGCTTTATCTGGGGATGGGTTGAGGAAGTACAGTACACACTAGAGTGAAGGGACAAGTTAGGAGGCTACTGAGATGAGGTCCTACAACAGGAATGGTGCGGAAAGGACAGAGTTGGGAAAGATAGATGAGGCAAAATCTGTAGAAACTTGGTATCTAATCCAATACTAGAAGGAAGCAAAGATATAGAAGAATCAAAGATGATCTAGGTTTCTAGTTTAGATGACCCAGCAGGTCTGGGTAGTGTGGTAGATATGAGTTGTCTCCCAAAATCTACTCTCCTTTCTTGCAGCTAGATGTAGCCATGGAACTAAGTCCTTCAGAATGGAACATGAACAGAAATAATGGTTGAAACTTCCAGTGTCTTACTTAGAAGGAAATCACCTGTATTTCAGAATAGCCAACGCCTACTAAATGAGAAAAAGTTGTCCTTGGCCGCCTGTAATCCCAACACTTTGGGAGGCCAACGTGGGCAGATCACCTGAGGTCAGGAGTTTGAGACCAGCCTGGCCAACACAGCGAAACCCCGTCTCTACTAAAAATACAAAAATTAGCCAGGCCTGGTGGTGTGCACCTGTGTAATCCCAGTTACTCGAGAGGCTGAGGCAGAATTGCTTGAACCCAGGAAATGGAGGTTGCAGTGAGCTGAGATCACGCCATTGCACTCCAGCCTGGGCGACAGAGCAAGACTCCATCTCAAAAAAATAAAAAAAATAAAAAAAGGTTGTCCTTGCAGAAGAATTCTAGCTAAGAAACATGGATGGAATGATGGAATCAGAAAATCATCACTTTGCGACCTTAAATGAAACCATTGATTCAGGTAATAGTCACTAATGGATGAAACCATTAGATGAAGGATTGACAGGAAACTACAAAGGAGAAATTGGACTGTCACGCCTGAACCCACTGATCAATCTTAACATACCTATATTGGGACAACCAAACACTGTGTGCCTCCTCACATGACTCAGTATGACCTTTACAGAAACCTTCCTTTTACAGAGATAGAAGATTTAGAGGACTAAGTTACAAAAGACAAATCCAAAACTTGGGAATTCTAAAGGAGAGCTGATCCCATTTATTTGACAAGTTAATGGCAAAAAGCAAATAAATAAATAAATAAATAAAAGGTATATGACAGGAGTAGGGTACTCTAGAATAAAAGGGACTTAAGAAACATAACAATTAAATATAATGCATAGGCTTTGGAACCCAAATTAAACAAATCAACTGTAAAATATAAGACAGTCTGGAAATGTGAACATAGATTATTAGATGTTATTAATGAATAAATGTTAATTTTGTTCAATGTAACAATAGCATCGTGGTTATATAGAAAAATATTCCACTTATGAGATGCACATCGAAGTATAGGGGGGAAAAATGACAATGTCTGGAATGTGCCTTAAAATAATTCAGAAAAAGGGAATAAAAAAGCACGTCTAGCAAAATCTCAGCTATCTCGGTGACGTGTACAAAGATGTCCAATGTACTATGTTATTTTCTACTCACTCATATGTTTGGAATTGCTTATCAAAAACTACATATTTAAAGATTTAAACTGTTAAAGATAAAAATGGAGGCGACAATTGAGATAAACCCCAAGACCAGACACCCATCATCAGGTAACCGAAACTTAAGTCTTCCTATTTCTTCAGAACTGCTATCTCTAATCAATAACAACAAAACATAAGCTTTATATCTTTGTCAGAATGCTTCAGTGAAATGAAACCAATAACTATAGACAATCACCTTAAACAGCTGTTTGCCTTTAAAAGAAGGATAATTTATAACAGTCAATCACAAAAAAGGTCAAAATGTTTCTGCCCTTCTGCTTTATAAACTGTACTGTAAGATAAGTTTGTTATCACTCGGTTTGAAGTATCCTGAATCAAGATCTGTACTTTATCTTATTGCATACAATAAACTTTAAAACTTTTCCTGATTTTATTTTTGACAAATCAAAAGGAAACTGCTTTCCCTTTACTCTCCCCTCATGGGCTGGAATGAAGGTTTGCTGGTGCTCCAACTTCAACTATACAGATTAAAATAATACCACAAGACAGGGGTCAACAAACATTTTCTATAAGGGTCCAGACAGTAAATATATTAGGCTTTGCAGGGCTTATAACCTCTGTTGTGACTACTCAGCTCTGCCACTGAAGCACAAAAGCAACTATAGACAATAAATAAACAAATGGAGTGGCTGCGTTCCAATAAAACTTTATTTACAACAGGGAGTGGGCCAGATTTGGCCCACAGACAGTAGTTTGCCAATCCCTGCCCTAGGAGATGGCAGTGCAACAGAAATGAAGAAACCTGGATCCTGGATGAATACATGAAGTAGTGCTGCCTTACTAGCATTAACTGCAGTCCTCTAGATGGTCACATGAGAGAGAAATAAACTTGTATATGGAGACGTTTTATTTTTGAGTTTCTTTGTGACAGTAGCTTAGCCTATAACCTAACTGGTACAGTGAGAGCTAAAGTATTAAGAATGAAAAAGGTGGTCGGGCACAGTGGCTCACGCCTGTAATCCCAGCACTTTGGGAGGCCGAGGCAGGCGGATCACGAGGTCAGGAGATTGAGACCATCCTGGCTAACATGGTGAAACCCTGTCTCTACTAAAAATACAAAAAATTAGCCGGGCATGGTGGCGGGCACCTGTAGTCCCAGCTACTTCGGAGGCTGAGGCAGGAGAATGGCATGAACCCAGGAGGCGCAGCTTGCAGTGAGCCGAGATTGCGCCACTGCACTCCAGCCTGGGCAACAGAGCAAGACTCCATCTCAATAATAATAATAACAATAATATTTTAAAAAAGAATGAAAAAGGCCACCAGGGAGAGACTGAAGAGGAGAAAAGAGCTAAAGATGGAACCTTGGGTGGGAGAAGAAAAAGATTTAAAGTATACGCATAAAAAGGAAGCCCACAAATGAAACTAAGGAATAGGAAAACTAGAAGAATCTAAATAGTGTAATAACAAAACCAAAAAAGAACTTCAAGTAGAAGGAATTAGTCAAAATAGGTTAAGTAAGATGAGAACCAAAATGTCCACTGGACTGGATAATGAGGACATTACTGATGACCCTGCGGAGAGTGATTTCAATCAAGTAGCAGGAGTGATTACAGCAGGTTATGGAGGAAATGTGAAATGTAAAGATTACTCTTGTAAAATCTGGATGAGAAGGTAAGGAAAGAGTGGTGTTTTGAAGTCAGAGGGTCAAGAAAATATTTTAGGATAGAGCGATTTGACCATATTTATCATTTGAGAGCAGATAACCAGTAAAGAGGAAGACACTGAAGAGAAAGAGGACAAATGATAGAGAAAGGTCCCTGATGAAACAGAAGTGAATAAAAGTAGAGTAACCAGGGTTTTTTTTAAACTTAAGCATGTATCAAAATCACTTGAAGGGCTTGTCAAACCAGACTGCTGGGCCCCATCCTACCCTTTCTGATTCAGTAGGTGTGGGATGGGGCCTGATAATTTGCATTTCTAACAAGTTCCCAGGTAATACTGGTCTGGTCTGGAAAACCACTACAGTAAGACAAGATAAGGATGGTATAGATGGAAGTAAGTTTACACGTGTAAGGTAGAAAGGACATGAAATTGAGAGGTATAAGGCCAGGCCATAGGAGGTGGGTTGTCTGCTGAGAGTAAGAGGAACAAGGAACCCTTCAATTAAATTATCTTCATAAATACTTGTTCTAAGTCAACAAAAATAAGCATGGGGAAAGGACTCCCTATTCAATAAATGGTGCTGGGATAGCTGACCAGCTATATGCAGAAGAATAAAACTGGGCCCCTACCTTTCACCATATACAAAAATTAACTCAAGACAGATTAAAGATTTAAATGTAAGACCTCAAGTTATAAGAATCCTAAAAGAAAACCTAGGACACGCCATTCTGGGCATTGGCCTTGGGAAAGAATGTATGACTAAGTCCTCAAAAGCAATTGCAATAAAACAAAAAATTGACAAGTGGGACCTGATTTAACTAAAAAGCTGCTTCACAACAAAAGAAACTATCAACAGAGTAAACAGACAACCTACAGAATGGGAGAAAATATTCACAAACTATGCATATGATGAAAATCTGGTATCCAGCATCTATAAGGAATTTAATTCAACAAGCAAAAACCACATAACACCATTAAAAAGTGGGCAAAAGACATGAACGGACACTTCTCAAAAGAAGACATACAAGCAGCCAACAAACATGAAAAGATGCACAGTATCACTAATCATCAGAGAAATGTAAATCAAAACCACAACAAGATACCATCTCATACCAGTCAGAATGGTTATCATTAAAAAGTAAAAACAACAGACGCTGGCGAGGCTGCAGAGAAAAGGGAATACTTAGACACCATTGGTGGGAATGTAAATTAGTTCAGCCACTTTGGCAAGCAATTTGGAGACTTCTTAAGGAACTTAAAACAGAGCTACCATTCAACCCAGCAATCCCATTACTGGGTATATATCCAAAAGAAAATAAATAATTCTACCAAAAAGACACATACACTCCTATGTTCATCACAGTGCTATTCACAATAGCAAAGACATGGAATCAACCTAGGTGCCCACCAACGTTGGATTGGATAAAGAAAATGTGGTACATATACACCATGGAATACTATGCAGTCATAAAAGAGAACAAAATCATGTTCTTTGCAGCAACATGGATTGAGCTAGAGGCTATTATCCTAAATGAATTAGTGGAGGAACAGAAAATCAAATACAGCATGTTCTCATTTGTAAGTGGGAGCTAAATATTGCATACTCATGGACAAAGATGGCAACAATAGGCACCAGGGAATAATAGAAGGGGGAGAGAAGGAGGGGAAAAGCATTGAAAAACTGTTGGGCACTGTGCTCACTATCTGGGTGATGGGATCATTCATATCCCAAACCTCAGCATCATACAATACACCATGTAATAAACCTGCACATGTACTCCCTGAATCTAAACACTGAAAAAAAAAAAAAAAAAAAACCTTGTTCTGTAAATCTAAAATGATATAAAAATTCTGTAAATTACTATCATTTTAGTCCAGAAAGACTGTCTCATATTTTTATCCATCAACCACCAGTGGTTTATTTCATATGTGTTGTTTTTCAAGTCGTTCTCTCAGTTCTCAAACCCCTCTCTGAATTGCAATAAACAGATCTCACCTTTGCTAACCTAGCCACTTGTGGTTTCACTAGTGGTCAAATTTTAAAAAGCATGTGTCCTCTTACTTTTTTCTCACAATTCCCTTAAAATAATTTTAAAATAATTTTTTAAAACTTTGGGTTCCCCTCACTTATTTTAATTCTATATTTAGTGCTTTTAACTAATCATAAGTTTAAATATGTTAATAAGTAGAAAATAATTACCATTTTATGAAATAAGATGAAATTTTATATTAAAAGAAATATTTCAGTCTGTGACTTGATAAAACCTTAAAGAAATCCAATTATACTCTTAACAAGTCAGCACCACCAACCTATACTGTTCTGGTTCTGAATTCAGAATATTCCAATACAGTCTAAAATATACCATTTTAAAGCCAAATCTAACCCTTAATAGAAATATTAATAAAACAGAAAAAGACAGAAGCATTACAGACTTAAGGTACCCAAATTAGTTATTAAAATGGGCTTCTCCAAAACCTATATTTCAATTTACCCCTCTGTTTGGCATCCTAGATTATACCACAGGTCAACATACCATACCAAGATTTAGAACAGGCAGGGATATGCCTTTCTTTTGTAAAACTGAGTAAGGGCTATTATGTACAGATTCATTCTTGGACCAATTTTAAGATGGAGTACAAATGGATGTGAGAGATCTGGAAATTGATTCCTATAAAACTGCATAGCCCTTGGAAAGAACCTACAGGGCCTTGCATAGCCCAGTGTGAGGACCAGTGGATTCATGCATATCATAATAAACTGACTGCCATTTATTGAGCATCTACTACACCGAGTACAATGATAGGCAGTATATATATATATATGTATATATATATATATATATAATCGCTAATCCTTTACAACTCTATGTTATAAACACTGTATTATCTTTGTTTTTCAAATGATGAAATTGAGGCTTAATGCAGTTAACTGATTTGCCCAAGGTTCTACAGCTGGCAAGTGACAGAGCGAGAATCTGAACCCAAATCTGACTCAAAGTTTATGCTCCTTTCAAATCACACTGTGTCTCTCTTACCTTTAGAACATCGGTGGGATTGGCTATAGTGGAAGATATCACTCCTGACACTACCCCACAGATCATATTAATTAAAAGAGTTTCATCTGTGAAAAGGAAAAGAAAAAGAAAGGTCTGCTTGTATTAGGTACCAGTTTGAGAACACAGTACTGACCTACTGGAGAAAGGGAAACTTGGTTAGAGAGATGACTTTAGAAATGAACCAAAAAGCTTAGGAAAATAAAGAAACTCAAATATTTCTACATCTCAATTCAGTGCTAAAATATATTAAAACTTGTAAAATACAAATCATTTCTAAAAACATCATTATTTCGGCTGGGCGCAGTGGCTCACACCTGTAATCCCAGTACTTTGGGAGGCCGAGGCGGGTGGATCACGAGGTCAGGATATCGAGACCATCCTGGCTAACACGGTGAAACCCCTTCTCTACTAAAAAATACAAAAAATTAGCCAGGTGTAGTTGTGGGCGCCTGTAGTCCCAGCTACTTGGGAGGCTGAGGCAGGAGAATGGCGTGAATCCGGGAGGCGGAGCTTGCAGTGAGCCGAGATGGCGCCACTGAACTCTAGGCTGAGAGACAGAGCAAGACTCTGTCTCCAAAAAAAAAAAAAAAATCATTATTTCTAAAGGACACTGACTGGAACACATCCTTTTCTTCTTCATAACTATCAGTATCCCACACACGAATTCAGAAGGTGGTATTTCCCCTTTGATCTTTTCAAACATCTAAAGAACATGCTTTTTAAGTATTTTTCTGGGTAATCGTCAACTCTAAAGATTCGGGAACTGAATGTTAAAAGAGAAGTCTTCTCTCTAATACAAAAAACTTATCTGAATATTAATTTTGATAGGCCTGAGATCTCTCCTAGCCTCTGTTAATTTACAAAAGATTCTGTAGTCAAATGTGAAAAAACAATCATTTAGAACTAAATCTCCTCAGCAAGAAAAAAGAACAAAGAAACCACAGAGCACATTGTCTATAGTGAAATTCAATCTTTACCGCTCCTTCACACCATGAAGACCCCACAAATAGAAACTAAATAAACCCAAGTGAAGAATCTATGAAAGAAAAATATTTCAGAAAGAGGTGGAAGAGAACCCTTCACGATCCCCCAAAAAAGTCTTCAGAAAAAGTTGATTTTAGGACAATAAAGTGATTCAAAGGACATTACTAACCGAAAGGCTTTCCAGCTGTCCCCAAACATCCAACAGCCCCAGGCCTGTGGTAAAATAACCATTTAGCGTAGTATCATGATGGAAAATGCTACAGCAGCAAACAGACATATGATAATGCTGAATATGCGTAAGGTAGCCATAGGTACATCAGAATTTGGAAGGTAGCCTAAAATTATTCCATCTAATAAAAGCTTATCAAAATTGCCAGCTAGAAAATGCCTTACAGTTGAAGTCCTCTTATTGATGAAGATAGCATTAATTTTCTGGACAAGATTGTTCCATGTTTCTTTTGAGATGATCACGTGCCTTGTTTGTCGATAGGAAAAGGGACAAAATTTGAAGAATAGGTCTCTCTAATTCATATATCACCTCTGCAAAGATTTATTCCAAGTTAGAACAAGCTCACTTTGTCTTTGCAGTGACTCTCCTCTATCTCAGGCACCTCATGACCAACACTTCTCACTAAGCATGATTTCAACAATCCCTTTGAATATCACCTCAAAAGAGGGTGAGTATACTGACCTTCTAAACGTTCTACAAATAAGCGCTTCAAGCTTGGTAAATCCCAATTTTAATGGTGCCATATGATGCCTGTCTTAGCAATGCAGGAGCAATTCTGCAAAACAAAAAAAAAAAAGTAAAAAAGTTATTCTCAACATGTATTTGCAGATTATACAAATCTACACAGCCTACTTATTTGCACTACCCATCTCATTCCACCCAACAACAGCAGAATATGATTTTTTTTCAAGCACTCATGAAACACTCACCAAGAAACTCAACATTCTGGATCATAAAACCAACCTCAACACATTTTAAAGAACTGAAATCATATACAATATGGTATCTGAAGATAATGGAATCAAACCAGAAATCAATAAGAAAAATCCTCAAACATTTAGAAATTAAACAACATACTTCTAAACAATCTATTGGTCAGACCAAGTGTCTGTCAAAGGAAACTTTTTAAATTCACAGGTCTAAATGACAACAAAATTCAACGTATTAAAATTTATGAGATGCAGCCAAAGCAGTGCTGGGGGAAATTTATAGCATGAAAAGCTTAAATTAAAAAAAAAAAAAGGGAGGGGGGAATCTGAAATCAATAATCTATGCTCCTACCTCAAGAAACTAGAAAAAGAAGAGCAAAATAAACCCAAAGCAAGAAAAAGGAAGAAAATAATAAAAAGCACAAGTCAATGAAATTGAAAATAGGAAAATAGAGAAAAATCAATGAAACAAAAAGTTGGCTCTTTAAAAAAAACCAACAAAATTGATAAACCTCTAGCAAGACTCACAAAGATAAAAAGACAGAAGATGCAAATAAAAAATGAAACAGGGACTAGCACTACAATCCCTGTAGCCATTAAAAGGACAATAAGAGTATGGTATAAACAACTTTATACTCATAAATTCAACACCTTAGAAGAAATGGACAAATTCCTTGAAAACCACAAGCTACCAAAACTCAACTAGTTAAAACAGATAATCTGAATAACACTCATACCCACTGCAATGGACTGAATGTTTGTACCATCCCCAAATCAAGATCTTAAAATCCTAACCCCCAATATGATGGTAATAGGAGGTGATTAGGTCATGAGGGTAAAGCCCTCATTAATAGGATTTGTGCCCTTATAAAAGGGATCCCAGAGAGCTCCTCACTCTCTTTCTGCCATGTGAGGATACAATGAGAAGTCTTGGCAGTCTGCAACCCAGAAAAGAGACCTCAGCAGAACCTGACCATACTGGCGCCCTGATCTCAGATTTCCTGCCTCCAGAACTGTGAGAAATAAATTCCGGTTGTTTACAAGTCACCCAGTCTATGGTATTTTGTTATAGCACCCCAAACTACGATAACCTTAAAGAATTTACATTCTGAATTTAGATGCTCCCCAAAAAGAAATATTCAGCCCCAGATAATTTCACTGGGGAATTCTACAAAACATTTTAAAAATTAACACCAAGTTTACACAGTTCCTTCCAGAAAACAGAAGAGGGAATGCTTCCCAACTTATTTTGCCTAGTATTACCCTGACACCAAAACCAGACAAAAACAGTACAAAAAAGGAAAACCACAGACTAATGTCTCTCATGAACTTAGATGCAAAACTCCTTAAGAAAATATTGGTAAATTGAATCCAGCAATGTATAAAAAGAATTATACATCATTACTCACCTGATAAGATTTTTTTAAAAAAATCAACCTCTACTTCCTAACAGTTGCAGATACGTCTTTAATCATGTCAACAAGGAGGCACTAGAGCCAAACTTCCACCCTATTTAAGTTCTCCTTTAAACTGGAGACATTCTCATTCATACCTCCTTTGGGATTCTTCCAAATTGCAGAACTATACTGTAGGAGGTATAAATAGAAAGACAGCAGCAGCTCAAATGGTTAGGATTTTTAAATGATGACTAAATATGCATATTTCTGACTTTATTCCTTGCTATCAGAAAAGAAAATATCTTGTGATTATCCATGCTGATGAAAGAACAAGGTGAAACAGATGATCCACAAATCAGGATGGTGGATCATCTTCAGGATGCTTCAGGATATACTACTTGATTTTTCCCCCAAGAAAATTACCTTTTAAATTAAGTCTAACATAGTTTAACGATGTAACATAGTTTAACGATAACACTGATATCTATTCTCTGAGTAATAAACCAGTAGCTAGATGCAGGAGTGGCCTAGGAAACTGGCAACAGATGAACTACAAACTAGACAGTAAACCACAAACTTATGGCTAATCAAAAGGTGATGATAAAGATGGGTCTCCCTCTCTCTCATTATGCACTTTCTGTTTAAACTGCAAGATAATATTTTTTCAAAGAGATAATTTTAAAGGAAGTCAGAATTTGCCAACTCAGGAGGGATATCACAAAAATATATATAATTAATTGGTGCTGTTATTAAGAGTGGCTATTATGACTCTCGGGAAATCCGCAGAAAGTCTATGCTGCAACGACATATCCATTTTAAAATGTTATTATCACTTATAGCCAAATGAACACAAAATCCAAAGCTCAAGACTTATAAGGAGGAAAAATATAAACTGGCATATCAATACTGAATACAAGTTAAAATGGTGACTATGAAACAGACACAAACTATCAGACAGCTGAAAACTATGGCTTCTTTAAAAAGCATTTCTGTTAATGATATACGGAAAGAACCAGTCTTACCCTGAATAGAGAGCCAATACACCTTCCTCTTTACAGATGCGAAACAGTGCGTGGAACATCCCTCTATATTTTATCTCTTTGAAACGGGCATCAATGCTTTGGCCTTGAACCTGAAGTCGTGTTTTGGTAAGGTCCACAGGGAAAGTCCCTATAAAGGAACATACTCATTTATAAGTATGTCCAAAGAATCACAGTTAAGTTGTTGCTAAATATAAGCCAAGGACAATATTTGAATCCTAAGACAAAGTCCTTTTTAATAACACATAGAAGATCTCTAGTAGAATACCACT
Organism: Trachypithecus francoisi; assembly: GCF_009764315.1. Classification (NCBI taxonomy): domain Eukaryota; kingdom Metazoa; phylum Chordata; class Mammalia; order Primates; family Cercopithecidae; genus Trachypithecus; species Trachypithecus francoisi. The sequence goes on along the minus strand of NW_022681471.1, from coordinate 19,212,952 downwards.
GTCAGAGGACATGAGTTGCATGTGGTAAGTGAAATGCATTATAATATACATAGGCAGCACCAATTGACCCACAATATACTTCAAACTATAATATGATAAAATGCTTTAAGATTGCCCTATTATAAACGCAAAATAATTAAATGTTGTTTTTTATTTCATCTGTAACGTACAATCTGGCATTTATCAGTCTCCCTCCTGCCCCTTCCCACCCCAAGTGTCCCCACCGCTGTGTCTCATAAAATCTCCCCAAATTTTCACAAAGATAGGAAAGCATGGGATTGCTGCTCCAGATGCTCTTATATAGTGCTACAAAGTTTTGTGGGTTTTTTCTTTTATCTGTTTACAAGAAACAAATAGTCCCCTAATATTATGAAAGATAATGGCGAAGCCCTATTTGGTTCTCCTCATCCTGGTCCCTTATGTAATTCAGGACTAATACCAGCAGAGTGCTTGGGGGGAAATTTTCTTTAACCAAACTCTTACATCAACAAACAGAAGTGGTCATCACATTGACAAAATATATTTCAGGGTGTAAAACTAACAAGGTGATTAGGTAGCTCTGGTCACTGATGACCCGAATATCACAACACCACAGGATATGCCAAGAACGTCAGTAGTCATTCATGAATAGTTTAGAAAAGAGAATATCTGGAAGATGAAAAAACAACAACCTAAAAATATTTCAAAATTAAAATCATGTAGAAGAGAATCTTGTTTGATCTTGTTAGTATATTTTCTTCTAAAATAGGACAGAGGTTTGAAAAAAAGGACTTTCAGTACAAATAAACTTATAAACAATTTAGCATAAAAGACTATTAATACAGAAATATAGCAAAAACCCTTAAGACATATCAACTCCCTCTATATATTCATGTATTTTACTTAAGCCTAGCAAATTAACAAATCACTAAACTACCAAAAAAGCTTTCCTTAGTTTGACTTTTCTTAACTCATCTGCCATAACATTAGTAGTACTTTCCCCGAAATATTACTTCATGGCTTTGAGACAATTTTCAAAATAACATGAGCTTCTTATTTTTTATCTGGCTTTCACCAAAAATAACCATCACCATAAGCTACCATCTATACCATATATGAAGATTTGTCCTTTCTCACATTCTTACCAAACTCAGCCACGATAGAGGCAAGGCCGCCATATACAAAGGGTTTCCAATTCAGACCAGACATCTCATGACTTACAGTGGTACTTTTCTGGTGCTAAAAATAAACACAAATCAGAAAAGGCACAAGAGTGAGGAGCATTTGTTAGCATCTGATCATATAATTTAGATAACAAAATTGTCAAATAAAACAGAGGTAGAGGAAAAACCCTACCAAGTGGAATGACACAAAATGGGGGATCCTGTTTTATGTGCTGGATGATCATGAGTTTGTTCTTTACTGACATTTTGTAGGGGTAGGCGTGTGATTCACTCAGAGATCAACCTGTGCCCTTCATTCTCTTCAGTTTCTTTAATGTTATATTCATCCCCTCCCAGAGAAGAGACTTCAGTCCATCCAGCACACCCAACTTTGACATTCAACTAGATAATTACAAATGAAAGAACCCGGAATTCAAATTATATAGGCTGAGGCATCTCATAAAAGCAGTTTATGGTATTCAGTTAGCTTGATTCAGGTACAAAGCACAGGCTTACACTACTACCCTCTCATATTCTTAGCCCTCCTATCTCTCCACTATAGGGTTTCTAGCTATATATAACTTTGTCCCCCCAACCAGGCCCAGGCTGAGCTAAGAACCTTTTCACCTTCCTTCTAGCCCCCAAAGGAATGATAGCAATATGATGTCTCTCTTCCTCTGACATTTAACGTACATCAATCTAGTGGATCTCCTTTTCCTTCCTCTTGGCCTTTTAAAACACGCACATACAAATACTGTTCTTCTTTTATGTTCCAGTTATTTAACAATGTATTCTGCTCCCAGCCTCCCTTTTCTCCTTCCTATCCCACCCCCGTTAGACCTGTCATCGTCAATCTTTTCAGCTTTACTCTCTTTTTATGCCACTTTCAGCTTGTTCTCTCTTGGATTTTATTTTTTCCACAGCTCTGGCCTCTAGGTTTTGCAAATTTTAGCATGTATTAGAATCATCCAGAAGGCCTATTAAAACATAGATTGTTGGGCCTCTCCCCCAGAGTTTCTGATTGGTGGTGTGGCCCTGAGAATTTGCAAGATCCCAAATAACGCTGATGCTTCCACACTTAAGAACTGCTCTAGGCATTGCCTACTAAATCCTGGTTCACCTGAAAGTAGTATCTGTTCTTAGCATGGACTCTCAGATTTCTTTCAAATATTCCTTTTTCAGAGCTTCATAGTATGTATACTTCTGAATTTCAAAAGCAACTTCCAAGTGGTTATGGTCAGGAATGCAGACTCCTGAAGTCAGACTGTTAAAATTTAAATGCTAACTCCAGATTCATTTCCTGACTCCACCACTTACTAGTTCTGTGACCTTGGGCAAGTTATTTAATCTCTCTATGCCTCCACTTTCTGAAATGTAAAATGGAACTAGTAATAAAAACTATATCATAGGGTTGTCGTGAAAATTAAATATCAAAAACACCTTGAAAAGTGCCTGGCACGCAGTTCAATAATTGTTAGTTAACTATCATTATTACATTTTTTAAAATGTAAGTACCCAAATTTACATCTTAATGGATATTACTTGCTGCCCACTCCTCCCTCCCATTGCCCAATCTGGGGTTAGCAGCTATGAGTCACAGTATCCCTTTAAAGGTTTTGCTTTGCTTCCACATAAGGAATTCTCTGTAACTAAGCAAAATACAATTTTCCAGAGAAGATAGCAAACATGCTGATTAAATGTTTTAGTTATAGGCCACAAAAATCATTATGGAGTCTTCCTTTCAAGCATAGTACATATAGAGTCTGGGATAGATAACCCTTTTGGGGGAAAGTTGTTGAAAAGAATTCTAATGAGCAAAGCAAGAATAGCCACTTCAAATATCAATTGCAGTTGGAAATAGGAGTCTTGAAGACTAAATACTACCTTATCACCATTTCTAGCTAGGCCCGCATTTTCCGATTAGAATTGATAGTAAAATATGACACATATGGTGAGAGTAGAGATGGAAAAGCAAGACCATGGCATATCCCCTCTTCGAGTTTGTGAGGAAAAAATTAACTCTCCATTCACAAATTTAGAGATTGCCCCAAATAGTCTTAAAGGTTTCAGACAGCTACTTTTACATAAAGTTGTCTCTCCAAAGCTTTCTCTTTACAACTTTTTTCAATTCTTTGTATTACAGAGAAAGCCTCTGTTGGAACTTTACAACCTGCTACCAGCCCCTTAATAAAGAAAATGTGCTCAGGGTTCAGGGAGCGATGATGAATCAGTGAAAGGCAGGGAGCAGGGAGGACATGGCAGGAAGATGAAAGACCAGTCGCTGAATCTTATGACAGTTAGCCCAGAGGTTCCCTAATGAAGTTCCCACAATTCTGAGGTGAAATGAAAAAAATAAGGGCATTTAGTGCTTTTTTTTTTTCAGCTAAATGTATTTAATTTAGGGACTGTCTATTATTAACAGATCACATTCTTCTTATGCCTGGAGCATAGGCTAACTAGCCTGTATTTGTGTACGCTCCCCACACTTTCATTTGCGTTTTACTGGCCCATGAAATCCAAAAATCTGAGGACCACAGGCAAAACCCACCATTGCCACAATCACTACTTCCCTACCCCCCATCTGATAGTAAAATCTCTTTCACTCCAATGTTAGGAAAAAATCTTATGAAGAAATCCTGGATCATCTTTGATTAGATCTGTTTTTAGACACTCCCTCCTCATATTGAGCCAAAAGTCTGTCTTCCTCTAATTCATACCCAGTCTTTGGACAAATGCATTCTTTTTTCCCTAGGCAAGCCCTTCAAATATTTAAAGACAGCTATGATGTTCTCTTACATCTTATGTTTCTCAAGCTAAATATCCATGATCTTTCTCTTCATTCGACACATTATACTTCAATTACTAGAGCTTAAACTTGCACTCACTTTTTTGGGAGCCACATCACACTATCAAATCATTAAACTGTCAGCTGAAACCTCCAAGTCTTTTACATAAAGTTGTCTACATGCATGTATGTTGTGTCACACCTATTCTACAGGTGTGCAATATTTTTTGAGCCTTCTATTATCCTTTCTATATCTTAATCTCAAGCATAAAAATAATGACTAGGATGAGGGTCAACTTCAAGATGTCCAATGTTATTTCCTCTCTTAACTAAGTAAGATCCCCGAGGGAAGATACTATATCTCACAGTACTTTTTTTAACCCCCATTATAGCTTGCATAGAATTGAGTACACATCCATTCAATATTTGGTTGGTTTTGCAATGTGACCTCCTTTAGCTATGTATGCAGCCTGTATATAAAACATTGCAGGGGAAACCAGGAATAACTTGCTGGACCTGACCAATGCTACACACCCTGTGTATGACACTATCTTGATCCCCAGATATTCTCTGCCTACGAACCCTGTTCCCTTGCTTTTGTTGCAAGGAATTACTTACGTAAAATACCCCCAAGCCCTCTAAAAATTATTTTAACTTGTAGGGGCTAACCCCAGATATGGGTAAAAGTAGTCATATCTAAGGTAAAATAAAAATATAGTACCCTAAATATTTTTACTGTATAAAGAAACCAATGAAAATTGTCTTCAAAATGCCAACATTTATTCTGAAGATCTGACTTTGGAGAATTTGACAGACTAATGAGTGAAAGTAAGAATGTCCTACAATACAAGTTACATTGCCTTATACTACTCCCAAGATCTGGTCAGGAAACTCTGGGTGCCTTTCCTGCTTTCTCCTTTAAGAAAGAGTAGAAATTAGAGATTCTCAGATCCAGAAGGTAACAATGGAGAGCCAAGCAGATATTTATCGAAGGCGTGCTAAATGCCCAAACCTGCAATCATGTTTGAAAAACACAGATATTCGTTCTAGCATCAAAACAGTATTTACCATTCAACCTATTTTTCCTGAATAACCAATGAGATGGGACAGGGGAAAAAGTACAAAATACAGTACTTGCCTTTCAAGAGCTTATAATCTGGTGGAAGAAATCAAAGTAGTTCGCTAGAGAAAAATTAAGTGCTAAACTGTGTAGTACAAACTTGAAGAGCAAGAGGAGCATAGAAAAGACTACAACCAGCATGGGCTTGACTAATTTGAAAATTGCGGAGGTGAGAGAACCTAAACTGAACCTTGAGAGATGGTAGGTACAACCTGGTTAGGTGCAGGTAAGGGAGAGGGGCAGGGAAGAGACAGAATGAACAGAAACACAAATGTGGGAACAAGCACAGCATGTAGAAGCAGGCATCAGTATAGTTTGTGCTAAGAAGAAAGGAACCTAACTGGAACAGAGAATTCCCTTGTTGACTGAAACAGTATCAGACAAGAAGTGTGATAAGGAGCATGTTATGTTGAAAGGCTTGAAACCAAGGGGTGGGGGTGTAAGAGGGGGCTGCATGTTTTGCTTGTGTGTGTGTGTTTAACAGCGAAGTGACTTGAGGAAATCCACATTTTAGCCTATTAGGGCTGCAGCAAACACAGTGGATTACATTACAAACGGGAGAGGCAGGGAGACTAGCTTAGGATGGTGCAAAGTACAGCAGACAAAGATGCTTGTTGGCACTGAGGTTAGAGATAGACTTCCCCAATGAAGACACAAAGAACTCGATGATGTAGGGAATGAAGACGAGGGAAGAGTTCATGATAACATTAAGCATCTCTAGCCTGGGGGGGAAAGCAACAACAACAAGGAATCACTGACAGGAAACTATAAATATCCCTGCTGTTATCTTGTCTGAGAAACTATTTCATGTTGATAACAGCTGTCATGCCAATCAAGTAACTGAACTGCATTTTAATAGATGCCTTCAATGCCTTGACCTCAGGAGTGTCAGGGGGTAGAAACCGAAGGGGAGCATCTTTCAACAGCATCCCTCACACTAATACAATGGAGGTGTTTGCTTACTCCGCTTACAATCACGGCCGCCGTTGCAAACTTCACCCTTAGAAAAATTAGGATTATTCCAGGAAAGATACCCATTCACCCTCTGGGTAGCAGGATCTTGCCAGTTCCTCAGCTGTCAGAGCGAGCTCGTGGAGAGAAGGGAGGCGCCTGAAGGAGGCGGCCTCCCAGGGGGGTCGAGGAAGCAGGGTTCAATCGAAGAAGTAAAACCACCGATGCCAGAAGAGTGAAAGACAGGGAAGGACTCAGCTGAGGGGAGAGAGAGACCAGAGGACCGTTAAGCCCTTCCCAGGCCGGGAACCAGGCCAGCCCGGCCCCACGCGGCCTGGCGCGGCCCAGCCCCGCTCCCCAGCCTGGAAGTCCAGAAGCTCCCCCTCACCTGCTCGGGCTCATCGGACGACTGGGAAGCTGAGGCTCCCACAGTCGGAAACGCCACTGCAGCGCCAACCCGGAAGCATTGAGACCAACGGAAGTAACCAAGGCGTTGCTTCGGCAACGGCGGCGCAACCATTTCAACTCCGCCCCTTCCCAACCCGAAAACAAAGGCGCGAAATAAAAGGCGGAAGCGGCAGGGGTCTAAAGGCGAGGGTCAAAACCACTGCAGGCGCAGAGCCCTAGAGGGGCAACCGGACTTGCGGGAGGTGGAGGCAGGGCAGCCAAGGCGTGAGAATTTGGCAAGCTTTCCCAGTTAACGTGCTCGCCGGAGAGGAAAGAGGTGTCGCCTCGTCACCGCCAAACCCACCCACCTAGCGCGTGGAAGGACTAGAAAAGGAAGGGGCCTCGCCCGGGTATCAGGGCTTGCGGAGTGGGGCAAGGGGAGTGGTGGGCGTGGTGCCCTGCGAGCGCAGTAGGAAAAAGGCGGCAACGTGGAAGGGGGTGGGGCAAAGGCTTCAAAAGAAAAGTAGGAAAATGAGACATATGGGTGAGCCGAATTTAGTGAGGTGCCTGGGCTCAATAAGAAAATAAAGATCAAGGCCAGGCGCGGTGGCTCACGCCTGTAATCCCAACACTTTGAGGGTCCGGGCGCATCACTTGATGCCAGGAGTTTGAGACCAGCCTCACCAACATGGTGAGATCCCGTCTCTACTAAAAATGCAAAAAAATTAGCTGGGTGTGGTGGCACGCACCTGTGGTCCCAGCTACTCGGGAGGCTGAGGCAGGAGAATCACTTGAACCCCGGAGGTGGAGGTTGCAGTGAGCTGAGATCATGCCACTGCACTCTAGCCTGGGTGACAGAGCAAGACTCCATCAAAGAAAGGAGAGAAAGAGAGAAAGGGAGGGAGAGGGAGAGGGAGAGGGAGAGGGAGGAGGGAGGGAGGGAAGGGAGGGAAGGGAGGGAGAATGAACGCGAAAGCACCTACTGGACGTCAGACATTAACGAGTGAAAAATTACGGTCAGGCCCCTCACTCGAAACTCTTGCTTTAATCAGAAACTTCACATAAGAAAGAGCAAGTTGGATACCAAAAAGGGGACCATAAAAGCTAAACGGATAAGGCAGAAAAACACCAACAGGGGAAATCCCAGTTAATCCAAATCTCATAATCTGCCAGCAGATGACAAGAGTCCAACCCCCGGCTTCCGACTCTGGCCCCTATGGCTGCTGGAAGGGGACACCGCAAAGCCCCCTGGGTGATTCAGTTAGCCAACGGGCTATGACGTCCGATTTTTGAGCCCCTTAACAACGTTCCCTAATCACGTGAGAGTACGTAATAGTAGGGTTTATTGCTTCTGCACTATAAGGAAAAGTCAGTGCAAGGCATTTGGCCCTATATGGTTATTTGTTGAATGAATAAATATTTGGAACTGTGTTCTTCCAAAAGGATATTTCTCATTTTAGTTCACCTTGTTTTATTTTGCTGCGTTTTTTGTTGTTGTTGTTGTTGTTTGTTTGTTTGTTTTTGGACAGAGTGGCACTCTGTGGTCCAGGCTGGAGTGCAGTGGTGCGATCTCGGCTCACTGCAACCTCCGCCTCCCCGGTTCAAGCGATTCTCCTGCCTCAGCCTCCTGAGTAGCTGGGATGACAGGTGCCTGCTACCACACCCAGCTAATTTTTGTATTTTTAGTAAAGATGGGGTTTCGCCATGTTGGCCATGCTGATCGAAAACTCCTGGCCTCAGGTGATCCACCCACCTTGGCCCCCCAAAGTGCTGGGATTACAGGCGTGAGCCACCACGCCTGGCCTATGTTTTTGTTTGTTTTGTTTTCCATTTAAAAATTTCTTCAGGCAGCACACATGATCATAATATTAGCTGACATTGTGGAGTACCTACCATGTACCAAGGGTGGTGCCAAGAGCTTTTTGTGTTCCTAACTACCCGATAAGACAGGTACTATTATCTTCCCCCTTTGACGGTTGAGAACACTGAGGCCATAAAAGGTTAGGAGAGTAATTTAGTAAATGACAGAGCTGGAATTGCTCTTAACCACTATGCTATATTGCTCTCATCTATACTATAGTTGGGAAGCCGAGGCAGGAACATCGCTTGAGCCCAGGAGGTCGAGACCAGCCTGGGCAATATAAGGAAACACCCGCCTCTACCAAAAATTTAAAAATTAGCCATGACTGTAATCCCAGTTACTCCGGAGGATGAAGTGGGAAAATCACTTGAGACCGGGAGGTCGAGGCTGCAGTGAGCCGTGATCGCGCCACTGTGCTCCAGCCTCAAATTTTTTTGGTGGGGTGTGGTGGCTCACACCTGTAATTCCAGCACTTTGGGAGGCTGAGACGGGTGGATCACCTGAGGTCATGAGTTTGAGACCGGCCTGGCCAACATGGTGAAACCTGTCTCTACTAAATATACAAAAATTAGCCAGGCGTGGTGGCGCACGCCTGTGATCCCAGCTGCTTGGGAAGCTGAGGCAGGAGAATCGCTTGAACCTGGGAGGCAGAGGTTGCAGTGAGCGAGACTGAGCCATTGCACTCCAGCCTAGGCAACAAGTGCGAAACTCTGTCTCAAAAAAAAAGTATATATATATATATAATTTTTTATTTTTTAATAAAAAAATTTAAAAACTCACACACATACCACACTTTGGTTAACATGTTAGCAATTTCACTGCTTACTTATGGTTTTTCCAACATTCTCCAAAACTATAACATAAAAAATATAATCCTTATTATCAAAGTTGGTCATATTCCTTATAAATTGCCTCCTATTTGTAGTCTCTACCATAAAGACCAGTATTTGACTATACTGTCTCTTATGTTATGCTTGAATTCTGATCTCTCCAAGAGATAAACTAATCAAGAGTATAGAATCATGTAATCTAATGGTTGGAGGGAAACTTAGAGGTCCCTTCTATAGTAGTCATTATAGACAGCTGTCCAGTCTCTGCTGGAATACTTCTAGGGTAAGCATACAACATAAGTCAGCCCATTACATTATTGGATAACTCTTAGAAAGTTCCCATGTGTATTGAACCACAGTGCACTTTCCATTTTCTACTCTCCCCAGAGAAACAGCTGGTCTTAAAGAATGAAAAGAGCACTGTAGTTGAAGCTAGAAAACCGTTTTTTATTAATTGAGGCGAAGTTCACATGATGTTAAATTAGCCATTTAAAGTGAACAATTTAGTGGTGTTTAATACATTGACACCATTGTGCAACCATTTTCATCACCTAACATTTTCAAACCCCACATCCGTTAAGCACTTGCTCGCCATTCCTCCCTCCCCAGATCCCCTGGCAACCACCAGTCTGCTTTCTTTCTCTATGAACTTACCTATTCAGAAAATTTCATATTAATGGAATCATACAATATGTGACCTCTTGCATCTGGCTTTTTCACTTAACATAAGTTTTTGAGGTTCATTCAAGTTGTAGTGTCAGTAGTTCATTCCTTTTTATGGCTAAGTAATATTCCACTCTATGTATACACTACAATTTTGTATCCATTCACTCACTGGTAAATATTTGAGATGTTTCCAACTTTTGGATATTGTGAACAATGCTGCTATAGATATGTGTGTAAAAGTATTTGAGTATCAGTGTTCAATTCTTTGGGGTATATGCCTAGGGGTGAAATTGCCAGAAGATCTTCTTGAGGTCAAACTCTGTCATTTTCTATCTCTGGTGACTCTGGGTAAATTACTAATTTTTCTGAGCTTCAGTTTCCTTATCCAAAGATTAAATATTCTAATACTCCTAGCACAGAGTCAGGCACTTAGTACCTGCTTAACAAGTGTTAATTGTCTTTCTTTCTTTGTTCTCCCCTTAACAGTCCTCTGATATATCAGCAACCCCAGCAGTGTTTTCTTCCACAAGCTTAACATTCCCTCAATCAGTTTTCATAAGGCATGCTTTCCAGACCTCCCACCATATTAATTATCCTACTCCTGGAAGATGTCAGGAGAGAAAAACTTTTCCTCTAACCTCTTAGGGTCAGTGCCTGCAGGCTGTAAATTAAACTAAAATCAGATGAACAGGAGAAAAGGCACGCACTTTTTATGAATATTTATGTGCACAATTCACAGAAAAGAAGTGAAACTCAAAGTGGATTGACTCAGAGGCTTATATACCTTTTTAACAAAGCAAAGGGGGTTTTGGCTTCCAGAGATGATAAATTTTGGAGAAGTAACTAGGAAATAGATAAGAGAAGAATAGAAGATAAGGCCTAATGGAAGATAAGGGCTATTTTAGTAAGGTCTGTTTATGCCAGTTCATTTTGGCTTCATCTTCCCATCTCCAATGATAAGTAAGAGTTGCTCTTTTCTCCCTAGTATAGGGGGACACCTTCCTCAAAGGGAAATTTATGTCCTGCTTTTAGACTGATAAGGAGAGGACAGAGAACTCTTCCTGCCCCTGTAGATGCACAATTACATTTAGCTCAAAATAATCCTTATGCCAAAGTGACATATATTGGGGTGGCATATTCTGATCCCCTTCAAAGACAAATAAAGGTAATTCATAATAGTTAGCATTGCCTATTTGGTGGCGAAGGAGAGCCTCTGTTAGATGTTAGGGATTGGAAACTACATAAGATATGTTTTTTGAATTTAAAATTGGGAACATTTTTGTTTTCATTAGAAGTCACCATTAAGGGCCGGGCGCGGTGGCTCATGCCTGTAATCCCAGCACTTTGGGAGGCCGAGGCAGGTGGATCATGAGATCAGGAGTTCGAGACCATCCTGGCTAACACAGTGAAACTCCATCTCTACTAAAAATACAAAAAATTAGCCGGGCGTGGTGGCACGCGCCTGTAGTCCCAGCTATTCAGGAGGCTGAGTCAGGAAGGAGAATCGCTTGAACCCGGGAGGCAGAGGTTGCATTGAGCTGAGATTGTGCACTGCACTCCAGCCTGGGCGACAAGAGTGAGACTCCGTTCCCCGCCCCCCCCAAAAAGAAGTCACCATTAAGAAAAGTGAAAAGGCAAGCCCCACAATGGTAGATTTTTAATCCATGTATCCTACAAATTTCATATCCAATATATATAAAGAACTTCTAAAACAGTAATAAAAAGATAGACAACTCAAATTTTTAATGGGAAAAATGCTTGCAGGGCACTTCATAAGAGAGTATATCCAATAACCAATAAGCATATTAAAAAGTGTTCAACATTATTATTCATCAGGAAAATTAAAATTAAAATCACAATACACACCTACCAGCATGGCCAAAGTTAAAGGACTGAGGGTTGGCAAGGATGTAAAATATTTCAAATTCTCACATACTGCTAGTAGGAGTGTGTGTTAATTTTCTATTGCTGCATTAAAAATTTGCCACAAATTCAGCAGCTTAGAACAACACACACGTACTGTCTCACAGTTTCTGTAGATCAAGAGTCCAGGCATGACTTCACTGGGTCCTGTGCTCTGGGATCTCACAAGGCTGCAATCAAGGTGTCGGCCAGACTTGTATATTTGAGACTTGACTGAGTGAAAATCCACTTCCACGCTCACCCAGATTATTGCAGAATTTATTTCCTTGCACCTGTAGCACTGAGGGCTTCAGTTTCTTTCTGGCTATTGGCCAGAGGCCACTCTCAGCTGCTGAGGCTGCCCCCATTTTCCTGAAACGTGACCCTTTCCACAGACAGTTCACAATATGGCCACTGCTTCTTCCAGGTCAGTAGGAGAATGAGAGCCTAAGATGTGATTTTATCAGTGCAGTGTACAGTGGGACTATTAATTTCTTTGGTGAAGACTATACATAGTTTTCAAAATTACAATAGCTTTATTAATTTTTCTGATTTAAAAAATGCATAGTTATATTATAAAACACTAAAATATACACAAAAGTGGAAGGAAGGTAGCAATCACCTGAAATCCAAACATCCACTGCTACTCTTGATAGTCAAGAGCCTCCTCCTAGTCCTCACCATGCATACACACGTGCTTATCCTATAATTCTTGAGATAGATGTGTTCATGTCATGTGCTTCTGGAGAGTGGCCTTATGTCCTTGTGTACTGGAGTCAGTGGCCTGGCTATTCCTAACTTATGGTCCTCCTACATCGGGAAGCAGATTTTCTGCTTCTGTTTTCATAATAAGTAATACTCCCTCACCTGGCCCCAATTTTAAAGTGATGCATCTTCATGGAGGGGAAAGGAAAACACCAAAGAAAATTTTTAAACACGCACAAAAAAGATAAAAACACAAAAGAAGTTGGGCGCAGTAGCTCACACCTGTAATCCTAGCACTTTGGGAGGCCAAGGCAGGCCTGAGGTCAGGAGTTTGAGACCAGCCTGACCAACATGGCGAAACCCCATCTCTACTTTAAATAAAAAAATAGCCAGGCATGGTGGCGCACGCCTGTGATCCCAACGACTCAGGAGGCTAAGGCAGGAAAATCGCTTGAACCGCAGAGGCGGCAGTTGCAGTGAGTCAAGACCAAGCCACTGCACTCCAGTCTGGGCAACAGAGTGAGACTCCATCTCAAAAAAACAAGCAATACATACACACACACACACACAACACCACACACACACACAAGTAAAAGTAAAATGTAAGCATCATCCCCACTACCCAGATACCAGCATTAACATTTTTCCATCTTTCATATATTCTATAAATGCTTGCATAAACCTAGTCTTACCTGTGCCTTCTTGCAGACCTCACTCACTCCTCCTTGCTGTCCTGGAAGCCACCTTCCCTCTCCATTTATCTTTCCTATCAGCTTCACATTCTTCCTAGGTTACCACAAGAAGAAAATCTTCTAACCCTGTGTCACCCTCTAGATTCTGCTTGATCTCCTTCCATTAATAGCCCTTTAAATTTTTTTTTTTTTTTTTTTTTTTGAGATAGGGTATCTCTGTCACCCAGGCTGGAGATCATGGCCTATCATAGCTCACTGCAGCATCAACCTCCTGGGTCCAAGTAATTCTCTACCTCAGACTCCTGAGTGGCTGAGACCATAGCCATGCACTACCACACTTGACTAGGCTTTTATTTTTTATTTTGTAGAAACGGTTTCTCCCTATGTTGCCCAGGCTGGTCTCAAACTTCTGGGCTCAAGGGGTCCCAATATTAATATTCTTTGGCTCACGCCTATAATCCCAAAACTTTGGGAGCCAAGGCGGGCAGATCACTTGAAGTCAGTAGTTCGAGACCAACCTGGCCAACATTGTGAAAACCCATCTCTACTAAAATTTTTTAAAAATTAGCCAGGTGTGGTGGTGGGCACCTGTAATCCCAGCTACTTGGGAGGCTGAGGCAGGAGAATCGCTTGAACCCGGGAGGCAAAGGATGCAGTGAGCCAAGATCATGCCACTGAGCTGCAGCCCAGGTGACAGAGCAAGACTCCCCCTCAAAAATAAAATATATACATATATGTATATGAAATATCTATATTCTGAATATTGTATTTAGCTCAATACATCTAAAAATATCATTTCAGCATGTATCAATATAAAATTACTAATTAAATATTTTAGTCTATTTCCATACTAAGTTTTTGTGTATTTTACACTCACAGCACATCTCAATTTGGACTAGCCACATTTCAAATGCTCAAAACCACATGTGGTGAGTGGCTCCCGCAGTAGGCCGCAGAGATCTATCTCATTGCTCATCTGATGAATTATCATATAGCTTCTCCAGCATCCCCCTAAGGAATTATGTAGCCTCCTGCTACTCAAGTGTGCTCCACTGGCAACATCAATATAACCTGGAGCTTGCTAAAAATGTAGACTCTCAGGCCTCAGCCAGAATCTATTTAAATAAGAATCTGCATTTTAACACTATGTCCAGATGATTTGTTTGCATATGAAACTTTAAGAAGTCTGTTCTGCCCCCTGTTAAACGCTTCCAGTAGCAGGGAGCTCACTATTCCACCCCCAAAGAAGCTCATTCTATAGTTAAATGGTTCTAAATTATTAGAAAAACATTTATCTTTCCTTTACTGAGTATTCCCGATGATCCTGGCACTGTGCTAAGCACTTCACGCAAATTATCTCATTTAAGCCTGGCAGTCTATGAGATAGAGGCTAATTTTGGCTCCTTTTGTTATCGTCGTGGTTTTTTTTTTTTTAATTTTTCATTGTTTTGAGACAGAGTCTCACTCTATTGCCAAGGCTGGGGCCCAGTGGCATGATCTCAGCTCACTGTAACTTCTGCCTCCCAGGTTCAAGTGATTCTCCTGCCTCAGCCTCCTGAGTAGCTGGGATTACAAGCGTGTGCCATCATGCCCAGCTAATTTTTTTATTTTCAGTAGAGACAGGATTTCACAATGTTGGCCAGGCTGGCCTCAAACTCCTGACCTCAGGTGATCCGTCTTCCTCAGCCTCCTAAAGTGCTGGGATTATAGGCATGAGCCACCGTGCCTGGCCCGTTGTTGTTTTAGTGTAGAAAAATGTACATTACAGCCAGGAGCAGTGCTCATATCTGTAATCCCAGCACTTTGGGAGGCCAAGGCGGGTGGATCACTTGAGGTCAGGAGTTCGAGACCAGCCTGACCAACATGGTGAAACCCCGTCTTTACTAAAAATACAAAATTAGCCAGGCATGGTGGTGCACGTCTGTAGTTCCAGCTACTTGGAAGGCTGAGGCAGGAGAATCACTTGAACCTGCGGGGCAGAGGTTGCAGTGAGCCAAGATCATGCCACTGCACTTCAGTCTGGACAACAGAGTGAGACCCTGACTCAAAAAAAAAAAAAAAAGGACATTACATTAAATTTACCATTTTAACCATTTTTAAGCAGACAATTCTATGGCATTAAGTACATTCCCAATATTGTGTAACCATCACCACTGTCTATTTCCAGAAATGTTTCATCTTCCCAAACAGAAGCCTATTAATCACTTCCCCTCTCCCCTCTCCCAGCCCCTGGTCACTACTATTCTACTTTCTCTATGAATTTGCCTATTCTTGGTACCTGATATAAGGGAAATCATACAACATTTGTCCTTTTGTGTCTGGCCTATTTCGATTAACATAATGTTTTCAAGGTTCATCTACATTGGGGCCTGTATCAGAATTTCCTTATTAAGGCTGATTCATATTCCATTGTATGTACAGAGCATGTTGTTTATCCATTCTTCTATAGATGAATATTAGGGTGTTTCCACATTTTGGATATTATACATGTTATGTACACTGGTGTACAAGAATCTGTTTGAGTCCTTGCTTTCACTTTTTGGGATATATACCTAGGAGAGGAATTGCTAGATCATATGGTAATCTATGTTCAACTTTTTAAGAACTGCCAAACTGTTTTTCCACAATGACAGCACTGTTCATCACAGCCCTTAAAAATATAGCAGTTATTGTGGCTACTTTTATGATCAGAAAAATGTTTAAACATGCTGTTTTATGAAAACTGAAATATAGACAATTTTTTTTCCTTTATTGGAAATATTTATTTAACAACAACAACAAAAAAAAAAAACAGAATACAAAGAGTGGTCCTAACAAACTAATGGTCTATTAATTTTTAGTGGCAATCCATATTTCTAGTGATGCTTTTAGAAAACAATGTAACAAACATTTAAAAGTCATGCTAATATTACTAATATTTACACCTTGCATCGCAGTTGGGTAAGTATCCAATTGGATACATATCCTAGTAAATTTTTAGGTACCAAACAAAAATTGAACTGATATTCATAACATAATGGTTTATTTTCCTATTTTTCCTGGCTATCATGTGCCTTATATTTTTATAATGAAAAAGGGTACCAATTGTTTAAATGTCTTTAAAAACTACCCATCTACCTATATAGCAAGTTTTAACATGATACTTCGAGTCATCCCTTACCCAAGAATTCATCTGATTCTCTACCCTGTAATGTATACTTCATAAAACTTCTATAATCCTTTATTCATCACCTTCTAAATGTTATCAGTAACCTCACTGGCCTCACTTTGGTGTTTTCTTCTTTAAATCTGCTACTCTAAAACAAAGGTCAGCCATTTTTTTTCTTTTAAATGGCAAGATATTAAATATTTCAGGCTGTACCTGTCACTTGATCTGCACAACTACTCAAAGTTGCCACTGTAGCACCAATGCAACCACAGATCACATGTAATAAGTGAACATGGTTGTGTTCCAATAAAATTTCGGGCCAGATATTGTTACCAACCCCTGCTCTAAAGAAATCCTAAAGTAGTATGTTTAGGCAGAACTAGCAGTTGAGACTAAAATAAAATAGGATACAATTAAATATCAGAAAATTAATGGTCCTACTTGCAGACCATATGTATGATTTAAATATTATACTTCAAAATTTATAAGAATGCGTGAACTGAACTGATAAGCTAAAAAATTCCTACGTTAAAAAAAAATCAAATGTGCATACCTATTCAATGAAAAATTGTCTTACTCTGCGGAAGAGCTCGGGACAACGATCAGATTCCACCACCTGCTTGCAACCAAGCCCATGCAATTACTAGAAAATGTTGGATACTGGCCAGGCGCAGTGGCTCACACCTGTAATCCCAGCACTTTGGGAGTCCAAGGCGGGCAGATCACCTGAGGTCGGGAGTTCAATACCAGCCTGGGCAACATGACAAAACCCTATATCTACTAAAAGTACAAAAATTAGCTCGGCATGGTGGCATGCACCTGTAATCCCAGCTACTTGAGAGGCTGAGGCAGGAGAATGGCTTGAACCCTGGAAGCGGAGGCTGCGGTGAGTTGAGATCAAGCCACAGTACTCCAGCCTGGGTGACTGAGACAGACCCTTTAAAAAAAAAAAAAAAAACTGAAAATGTTGGGTATAAATGATTCAGCAAAGGAGAATTTCTCAGAAATTTTCTGTTTGTCTCCTTGGATTTAAACTCAAAATGGTGGCATAAATAGGCCTAATTAATTCAAGTTGAGGGGTAATACTGCAAAAAGACATAAAGAAAAGCTAGAAGAGAATTTATCAGTAAATCCCCCCCGCTCTTATTTTATAAAAGTAAATAGTAAACCCTCAGAAATGAGAGCATTCTTATCTTAAAGTCAAAAAAAAGAAAAATCCCAAAGGAAAAAAAAAGGTAATAAATCAAAATCAACTTTGCATAGCCTTTTCCTAAAAATGAAAGCAACAAACATAGAAAGACAGGCTAAATAAATCTATATTACATTGAAAAATTACAGATTATATCTTTATTACATTTTCCTTGGCATCAGATTCCTTGCTGTTCCAATACGGTTTTAAAAACTTCTTGGTCTCAGTTAAGAATGCCTCAGTTCAGCCTGGAAATTCACCACAGGTGCTTGCTGCTGCTGAGAAGGCCTCGGGTATAACTGACATTCTTGGTTCTCAGTGAGGTGGTCCTTTTGCGTTTAACTTGGACTTCCACCTCTTGCACGTGCTGGTCTGTAGTCCGTCTCAGGTGTTAGTGATCCCTCGCTCGCTCCAGGGCATCACTAACAGCTCCTCGGGCATCAGAGACCTCTAGTGGCCAGCTGCTCTGCTCTGCCAACAAAGATTTAAACACACACAACACACACACACACACACACACACACACACACACACATATCCCATTGCCCAGTGAAACACACGTTAATGCAGTCTTTCTGGGATTTCTTTTTATGACAATTGTTTCTTCAAATAAATGTTTTGTTCATTCCCATGGAATTCTAAACATGCTTTTAAAGGAATAATATTTTAGAAATGTACTTACCTTGAAATATACAATTTTCCAAATAATATGCAGCCATCAGAAATTATGTTTATGGGAACTATGTAATAATAATTAATAAACCCTACCATCTATAGACTGCCTACTATATTCCAGAAACTTTACGTACACCAACTCTAATCCTTACAGCAACCCCGTGTAGCCTTTAGCCTCTGACAGACCAGGTTTCGCTAGCTGTGTGGTCTTGCATAAGTACCCAACCGCCCTGTCTTCAAGTTTCCTCACCTGTGAAAACAAGGATCTACCAGACTTATCTCTGGACTTACTGAACATTCAAATGAGCTGATTCATATAAGGCACCTGGAACAGAGCCTGACACATCGTAAGCACTCAATACATGTCTATTATCACCATAAAGGGGTGTTCCTTAAAATTTAAACATGACAGAATAAAATCAAACCATGACAGTACCAGAAGAAGATGTAGGCGAACAGTATTATAACTCTGGGGTGAGGAAGACCTTTCTAAGCACACTACAAAAGGTAGAGACAATAAAAGCAAAGGATTAATAAAACTGACCACTCAATGAAAATAACTTCTGAACAGCAGAAAACACCACCAAGTTAGAAGAAAAGCAATAAATTGGAGGAAAAAAAGGCAGGGCACGGTGGCTCATGTCTGTAATCCTAGCACTTTGGGAGGCTGAAGCAGGCAGATCACCTGAGGTCGGGAGTTCAAGACCAGCCTGGCCATCATGGGAAAACCCTGTCTCTACTAAAAATACAAATTTAGCTGCGCGTGATGGTGCACACCTGTAATCCCAGCTACTCGGGGAGAAGGGAAGGAGAATCACTTGAACCCAGGAAGCGGAGGTTCCAGTGAGCTGAGATCACACCACTGTACTCCAGCCTGGGTGACAGAGCAAGACTCTGTCTCCAAAAAAAATAATAATAATAACATATTTGATGGACAAAAGGTTATTGTCTTTAATATACAGTGAGCTTTACAAGTTAAAAGAAACCTGTAAATATTTT
This sequence comes from Trachypithecus francoisi, assembly GCF_009764315.1. NCBI lineage: Eukaryota > Metazoa > Chordata > Mammalia > Primates > Cercopithecidae > Trachypithecus > Trachypithecus francoisi. The sequence goes on along the minus strand of NW_022681471.1, from coordinate 19,193,900 downwards.
TAAAAAGAAACTTGTAAAGCTCACAGTACATTAAAGGGGAGGAGAGGATAGTGAGAGATGAGGTCAGGGAGGTACCAGGGGTGGGGAGATCAAGTGGGGCTCTGTGTATCATGCTGAGGACTTTGGATTCTATTCTAAGTGTACAAACAGCAGAGCAGGACCGTTTGACGTGGCCATTTTATCCACAGGGACATTTTGATAAGCCCTGCTGACACTGCTATCCCTAACCTCCAGTCCAGTAGACTTTTCACTTTTTACTTTACTCCTTTCTGCATCATTTAAATTTTCTTCTATAAATGTGTGACTTGTCATCAGGGAAAAGGAAAGAAAGAAAAAACTTATTAGACAAGGTTAGCCTCTAAGGGGAAACCAAAACATCTTTATAAAATACATTTTATGATATTAAATATAACATTTGAAACTTAAGTCCTGAGAAAAGTTAAGAATTTAGTTTAGTATTTCCTCTACAGCCTAGAGCTGAAAATAAAATATCTTACTGAGTTCCAAATACCCTCCTTCTTCCCCTCCACCTACTGTCTATCTATATCCAATTCATTCATTCATTAGGCTCTTATTGAGCCCCAGTTTTGTGCCAGGCACGGTGCTAGGCCTCAGGACCTCCCAGAGAAGCAGAAACAGTCCCTGCCCCCATGGTGCAGACAGTCTCATTGGGAGTTGGAGGAGGAGCAGGTAAAAAATAATTACATATTCAGGTTAATGATATATTGTCAGGTGTGAGGAAAGGGCGCAGAGAATGGCAGGGGCAGCTGTTTTAGCTACAGTGGCCAGGAGGCCTCCAGTGGAGTGATCTTTGAGGAAAAGCATGCAGGAGATGAGGGGACATTGATGAGGATTTCTAAGAACACTCCAGGCAAAGACCTGAAGCAGGCGGGGGCCTGGTGTGTGTGAGGAACCTCAAGTTCACCAGCACGGCTGGAGCAGAGCCATGAAGGGGGAGGGCAGTGGGAGATGAAGGCAGGGAGGTACCGAGGGTGGTGAGATCAGGTGCGGCTCTGTGTATCATGCTAAGGACTTTGGATTCTGTTCCAAGAGCTGGAAAGGTTGATGTGATCGGGAGAAAGCAAGCCCACACAAAGCAGAGGTGTCTAGTCCTTATATTTTTTAAATGAAAAAAAAGAGTAACTTCCATTAAAACAAGTGACCCCTGGTTTTGTTTAATTGTAGACCAAATGGTGCCCAATCCCTAACCATCCCTTACTCCCACATCTAACCTGTACCTCAAAGTAGCAGTGGTTAGCAATAGAGAAATCTTCTGTTTGGCTGTTGTGAAGAAGGCATTAACACAGCATGTTTGGTGGCTTACTCCTTGCATGTCTCCAAGTCACTCCTTGGGAATGTAGCCTTCAGCATGTTCTTTAGGTCACTGATGGATTGACTATTTTGCTCTGTACACCTGGAGTAATACACCATGCCATAGCACCTTGTTAGAGTTGCTTTGCCCAAACATCAAGATTGATGTATGTGAACCTGGTTTCGTTGTTGGGGTCCTGACCACAATCAATGGCACAATCTTGGCTCACTGCAACCTCTGCATTCTGGGCTCAAGTGATTCTCCTGCCTCAGCCTCCTGAGCAGCTGGGATTACAGGCGCATGCCAACACGCCTGGCTAATTTTTGTATTTTTAGCATAGACAGGGTTTCACTATGTTGACCAGGCTGGTCTCAAACCCCTGACCTCAAATGATCTGCCAGCCTCGGCCTCCCAAAGTGCTGGGATTACAGGCATGAGCCACCGCACCCTGCCTCCTGAGCTTCGATTGCCATGGCCAGTTGCTAGCAGGATGTGCATATACGACTAAGTCTTCCATCAGAGCCTCAGACCTTGAGACTTGAAACAGTCTTCACTGGGCACAGATATTCCACACATATCCCTGAAGTTCACTGCTATAAGAAATTGAAAAGGGAGCTATAAAGTATTGTAAACTAAAAGAAAAATGAAAACGCAACATAATTAAAGCTGTGGGATGCAGCTCAAGCAGTACTCAGAAGGGTATTCAAATCACTAAATCCCTATACTAGGAAAGCTGAAAGCCCTCAAATAAGTGACCTCAACTTTGATCTTAAGAAACAAACAAAAAACAAAAACAAAAAAAACAAAAACAATAACAAATTTAACTCAAAGTAAGCAGAAGAAAGGAAATAATAATGGTAAGGGGAAAACATCAGTAAAATAGGAAATAGGAAAAAACAGAGATAAATCAATTACATCAAAAGTTGGTTATTTGAAAAGACCAATAAAATGTACAAATCTGTATCCAGAAGGATCAGGAGAAAGAAAGAAGATGCAAATTACCAATATCAGAAATAAGAGAGGAGATATCACCATGGATCCTCCAGACATCCAAAGGATAATAAGTGAATATTATAAACAATAAACCAAAAAGAAAAAATAGATAAGTTAAACTTTATCAATTTTTTAAAATGGACCTCAAGGCCACTACCAAGATAGTGAAAAAACAACTCACAGAATGGAGGGAATATTTGCAAATTATATATCTGATAATGGTTTAGTATCTCGAATACATAAAGAACTCTTAAGGACCCACCTCTCAATACTGCCAAGTTGGGGATTAAATTTTAACATCAGTTTTGGGGGAGGACAAATATTCAAATCATAGAAAAAACTTTATGCCAATAAATTTGACGATGTTGGTGAAATTGACAAATGTACACATTTCTTAAAATATAAAAAGTGCCAAAGTTCATTCAAGAAGAAATCAATCACAATAGTCAAATATTAATTTGTAGTTTAAAAACCTTCTCACAAAGAAAACTTTGGTCCCAGACTTCACTGGCAATCTTTCCCAAACATTTAATGAAGACATAATTACAATTCTATATGAAATCTTCCAGAAAATAGAATAGAATAGAATATTTCCCAAATCATTCTACGAGGTCAGAATACCCTGACACCAAAATCAGATAAAGACATTACAAGAAAGAAAACTAAAGACTAATACTGTTCAAAAAGACTCAAAAATTCTTAAAATTTTAGCAAATTGAATCTAACACTATATAAAAAGGATTTATCGTAACTACATGGGGTTTATCTGAGGAATGTAAAGTAGATTTAACAATCAAAAATAAATCACTGTAATTCACTATATGAATAAAAGAATAAATAAAAAACATATAATTATTTTTATAAACACAGAGAAAACATTTCACAAAAATGCATCATTCATTCCTCATTAAATCACTAAGCAAACTAAGAATAGAATACCCTAAAGAAGGGTAACTACAAAAGACCTATAGCTAGTATCACACTTACTGATGAGAGACTGAATGCTTTTCTCCTAACATCAGTAATAAGGCAAGGCTATCCATTCATCCTGCTTCCATTCAGTATGATACTGAATAGAAGAAATTCTAGTCAATGAAATAAGGCAAGAAAAAAAAGGCATTCATATTGGAAAGGGAAAACAATAAACTCTCATTATTCATGGATAACACGTTGTCCAATAGAAAATCTTCTAGAATGTTGTACAAATAATCTACAACTAATAAGTGGCTTAGTAGGTCACAGAATATAAAGTCAATACACAAGAATCAATTGTACTTTTATATATTAGCCATGAATAACTGGACATTTTAAATTTTAAAAATATTTAAAACAGCATCAGACATATAGAATATTTAGGGATAAATGTGATGCTAAATGTGCAAGATCTGCACATTGAAAACTATAAAAATTACTAAGAGAAATTAAAGAAAACCTAAATAGGAAGATATACTATACTCACTGTTTGGAAGACTCAATAGTATGAAAATATCAATTCTCCTCAAACTGATCAATAGATTCAACACAATACCAGCCAAAATCCCAGGAAACTTCCTTATAAAACTGATAAGTGGATTCTAAAATTCTTAGTTGATATGCAAAGGATCTGAAATACACAAAAAAATTTTGAAAAAGAATGACAGTTAAAACAATTACACTACTTGATTCAAGATTTATTATAAAGGTAATCAAGACAGAGTATCATTGACAGAAGGAGAATACATAGATCAATGGAGTAGAATAAACGGTCCAGAAATTGACCCACAAATATGGTCAACTTATTTTCAACTGAGATGACAAGGCAATTCAATGAGAGAAAGAATATTTTCAACAAATATGTTGTCCAAATTCAATAACCTTGTCAGGCACATTGACATACACCTGTAGTCCCGGCTACTTGGGAGGCTGAGGTGGGAGGATTGCTCAGGAATTTGAGGCCAGCCTGGGCAACATAAAGAGACCCTTACCTCTAAAAAATAAATACATACAAAACATTTGAATAATCTCATACAAAAAACCACAAAAGTTAGGCCTGCATTTTATGCCATATAAAAAATAAAATCTCAATGAATCATAGACCTAAAGGTTAAGAGTTTAAAAACTATTTCTTGAGACTGTTATGTAGCAAACTAAATTCCTAACTGATATAGAAGAATCCATGGTGTAAAAAATATATAAAGAAGGATATTCCTTTTGTAAATGTTTATAATTTGCAATAACCTATTAAAACTCAGAAATCCAACAAATAAATTGAATTTTGTTTAACCCAGTAATACACAAGTATATTTGGTCATGAAGCTCTTTATTTGCATATTACTAATAGTCTGTGAAACACAATTTGAAAACCATGATCTTGTTCAAGACTTTTGCTCTAAATATGAGAAATCTAATGCCTAGAAAGAGTAATTCACTTGAGAGAAGTAGGAGATGTCGCCAACCATAAATCCTCTGCTTTTTGCATTACACAACAGATTATCATTTTCAGTGGCATGGAATATGCCTTGAAGGTTTCATAAGTAAGTGTTGCTTCTACTTCTGTGCTTCTACTACCTCCTGGGCCATCCCTATTATAGCGCTAATCATCCTACAGTACAATAATCTGTCTTTTTCATGAGACTGAGCACTCCTTCTGCCCAGGGAATGATAATGGACCATTTTTCTTTTGCCCAATTAGTGCCAGTGACTAGAATATAGTGGAATTTCAGTAAATGTTTCACGAATAAAATATAAGGGTGGGGAGGATTTCCATGCGAACAGCTGATATGGTTTGGCTGTGTCTCCACCCAAATTTCATCTTGAATTGTAGTTCCCGTAATCCCCATGTGTCATGGGAGTGACCTGGTGGGAGGTAATTGAATCATGGGGGCAGTTACCCCCATGCTGCTGTTCTCATGATAGTGAGTTCTCACAAGATCTAACGGTTTTATAAGGGGCTTTCCCCGCTTTTGCTCAGCACTTCTCTTTGCTGCCGCCATGTAAAGAAGAACGTGTTTCCTTCCCCTTCTGTCATGCTTGTAAGATTCCTGAGGCTTCCCCAGCCATGCTGAACTGTGAGTAAATTAAACCTCTTTCCTTTATAATTTACCCAGTCTCAGGTATGTCTTTATTAGCAGCCTGAGACCGTTATCAGCAGCATGAGAGCGGACTGATACAACAGCCCAAGAACAAGAGTACAGACATCCAAAAGTCAGAGTACAAGACTCCAAGTTAGGAAGAGAAGAAACATTATCTAAGGGAGGAAGTCATGGTTGTTGGGAAATTAAAAATAATATATGCACGACAAGGAAACAGGAAAGTAAGCACAATGAGATGCAGCATTAAAATCAGTGCAGAAAGATTTTTAGTTCAAGACTGGTATATAATTACATAATCACTAAATAATTGCCTGTACTACACACCAAGAATATGCTGTGTTTCATGCAAAAAAATCAGCACATTATTACATACTAACCACTTTAAAATCATTATTGCAATTAGACAGCACTGGATATATACAGGTTTAAATATCAGTTCAATATGTTGAAATAATAATTTCAAGCTTGCTATTCTCAAAATAAAAATGTTAGAATATATGACAACAAAAGTACATTACAAAAGAAGCTAACTTTTTAAAATTTATTTTTTTTTCTATAGTAGGTTCAAGTTCAAGAAGAAGCTAACCATTATACGTCACACTAAACTCTTGACTTATTTAGGTCTCATAACTACGCTGTCAGTTAGATTTCTCCTAAACTTCCCATCTTTTAAACAGATTTCAGGAAATTAAGCATCCTCTCTCTAACAATCTGCATTCAGTCACAAGAATCTAGGTTGCCCCAATTTTCCCCTAAAAATTTCCAAATCTCAAGATTTTTTAATGCAGTGAACTTTTCCAATGACTCCAATTTTACAAATAGTTTAATTTTCCTGATGTACAGAACCTCTTGTTGAACACTTAAAAATGATAACATGGAAGCTGAGGCAATAACAGGAATTGCATGAGCTCAGGAGTTCAAGGCTACAATGAGCCACGATTGTGACACTGTACTCCAGCCTGGGCAACAGAGCAAGACCTCTCTTTAAAAAATGACAACAGGTTCATCATCTTGTTCAGGAAAGACACACTCTAGAAATTCAAAACAGGTGCCTCTCCAAGGGAAAACCTAAGACTTGTAAGAGTTCCCAGCATAGTTTTGACTCAAAATTGATTTGTAATTTTTCACAGAACTGTAACCAAGTCCAGACTCATTTTGTTCACTACACGACAGCTCATATGCCAAGAGACAAGAAGTTAGAGCAAGAACAGTGACTTCATTTTGAAGACCCAGTAAATGGAGAAGATGGCAGATCAATGTTCTTATTCTTGTTCCCTTTCTTTTTTCTTTCTTTCTTTCTTTCTTTCTTTCTTTCTTTCTTTCTTTCTTTCTTTCTTTCTTTCTTTCTTTCTTTCTTTCTTCTTTTTCTTTCTTTCTTTCTTTCCTTCCTTCCTTCCTTCCTTCCTTCCTTCCTTCCTTCTTTCTTCTTTCCTTCTTTCCTTCTTTCCTTCTTTCCTTCTTTCTTTCTTTCTTTCTTTCTTTCTTTCTTTCTTTCTTTCTTCTTTCTTTCTTTATTGAGACAGAGTCTCACTCTGTCGCCCAGGTTGGAGTGCAGTGCCATGACCGCAGCTCACTGCAACCTCCACCTCCTGGGTTCAAGCGATTCTCCTGCCTCAGCTTCCCAAGTAGCTGGGATTACAGGGGTGCACCATCACGCCCGACTAAGTTTTGTATTTTTAGTAGAGATGAGGTTTCACCATGTTGGCCAGGCTGCTCTTGAACTCCTGGCCTCAAGTGATCCACCAGACCCGGCCTCCCACAGCACTAGGTTTATAGGTGTGAGCCACCACACCCAGCCTGGACTACCATTCTTAATAACTTAAGAACCATCTTAACTCAGTAAAAATTTCAGGCTCCTTTTATCTTAAGGGCAGGGGAAAGAGCAAGGAGTTGGAATCAAGAAGTGAGCAATGGCTGCAGATATCTGGGCACCAGTGAGGGTCCGAGGAGGTTGGGAGCTGTTTTTTCCTTGGCCAGGTCACAATACTCCTATAAATCTTTAACAAAACATAGTTGTTGTTTATATACTTCCCCTTTAATGCCAGAGTTAGTTTCAAAAACTATATGATTGCCATTTTTGCATTTTATCTCAGTGCTCTAAAATTATCCTAACTACATGCAGGAATGGGTAAAGGCCCCTTAAACAAAAATGGAGTTAGTTATGTTAGTTCTTCTGCTATTTTACTGTTACATAACCAGAAGTAAAAAGAAAACAAACATGTATACAGTACGTAATAAATTATACAGATATTGGCCGGGCGCTGTGGCTCAAGCCTGTAATCCCAGCACTTTGGGAGGCCGAGACGGGCGGATCACGAGGTCAGGAGATCGAGACCATCCTGGCTAACACAGTGAAACCTCGTCTCTACTAAAAATACAAAAAACTAGCCAGGCGAGGTGGCGGGCGCCTGTAGTCCCAGCTACTCGGGAGGCTGAGGCAGGAGAATGGCGTGAACCCGGGAGGCAGAGCCTGCAGTGAGCTGAGATCCGGCCACTGTACTCCAGCCCGGGCGACAGAGCCAGACTCCGTCTCAAAAAAATAAATAAATAAATAAATTATACAGATATTATGCTAAACACTTTTTAAAGTGTCCTCCATTTAATTCTCACATCTTCCTTATGAGATAAAATGGACCTTGCTTCTGGAATGTTTACTAAACATTATGAGTTTTACATTTTCAACAAAGGTGCCAAGAACATACATTGGAGAAATAACAATCTTTTCAATAAGTAATACTGGGGAAAAGTGGATATTCATCTGCAAAACAATGAAACTAGACCCCTATCTCTCACCACATACAAAAATAACTCAAAAATAACTCAAAATTGAAGACTTAACTGTTAGATCTGAAACTGAAACTGCTTTAAGAGAACATTGGGAAAACACTTCAGCACACTGGTCTGAGCAAAGATTTGGGGGTAAGACCACAAAAGCACAAGCAATAAAAACAAAAATAAACAAATGGAATTATATCAAGCTAAACAATTTCTGCACAGCAAAGGAAACAATCAACAGAGTGAAGAGACAACCTACAGAATGGAAGAAAGTATTTGCAAACTATCCATCTGAAAAGGGATTAATAACAACAATACATAAAGAACTCAACTCAATAGCAATAAATAAACACATACATAAATAAATAAATAAACACCCAAATAATCCCATTTATAAATGGGCAAATGATTTGAATAGACGTTTTCAAAAGAAGACATACAAATGGCCAACAGGTACATAAAAACATGCTCAACATCATTAATCAGCAGAAAAATGCAAATCAAAGCCACAATGAGGTCATCTCACCCAGGTTAAAATGGCTGTTATCAAAAAAATAAGAAATAACAGATGGTGGTGAGGGCACAGAGGAGGAGGAACTCTCATACACTGTCAGTGGGAGTGTAAATTAGCACAGCTATTATGGAAAACAGAATGGAAGTTCCTCAAAAACTAAAAATAGAACAACCATATGATCCAGCAATTCCACTAGTGGGTATATATTCAAAAGAAAGAAAATCAGTATATTGAAAAGATACCTGCACTCCCATGTTGATTGCAGCATTATTCTCAACAGCCAAGATGTGTAACCAACCTAAGTGCCCATCAATGGATGAATAGATAATGAAAATGTGGTATATATTATATACACAATGGAATGTCATTCAGTCATTTAAAAAAAAAAAAAAAGATGAAATCCTGTCATTTGAAGCAACATGAATGAATCTGGAAGTGAACCTGGACCCTCACTCTAAGACTTGTAAGAGTTCCCAGCATGGTTTTTAATCAAAATTGATTTGTAACTTTTCACAGAACTGTAACCAAATCCAAATCCATTTTGTTCACTACACGACAGCTCATATGCCAAGAGACAAGAAGTTAGAGCAAGAACAGTGACGACCCAGTAAACAGAGAAGATGGCAGACTAGTGTGAAATAAGCCAGGCACAGAAAGACAAATATTGCATGTTCTCATGCATATGTGGGAGTTAAATAAATTAATCACACGGTGGTAGAAGGTAGAATAGTGATTATCAGCGTCTGAGAATGGGAGAGGGGAAGGGGGATGAAGAGAGGTTGGTTAATGGCTGAGGCAGGAGAATGGCGTAAACCAGGAGGCGGAGCTTGCAGTGAGCTGAGACCCGGCCACTGCACTCCAGCCTGGGCGGCAGAGCGAGACTCCGTCTCAAAAAAAAAAAAAAAAAAAAAAAAAAAAATGCAGTTAGAAGGCACAAGTCCAAATGTTCGATAGCACAGTAGAGTGATACAGTTATTAATAATGTATATTTCAAAATGTTTAAAAAAGATTTGAAATAAATGTTCTCAACATAAGGAAATGATAAATATTGAGGTGATGGATATCCCAACTACCCTGATTGACATATTGCATGCATGTGTCAAAATATCACATGCATCCCATAAATATGTACAATTATTATGTATCAGTTTAAAAATTCTGGCAACTACTCTAGGAAATAAAAGAAAAAATTGTGAGTTTTTAAAAGGTAGAAAAACAAAGTACATAATAGGATAAATGTTTAACAATGGAGTAGATTAGTTATAAATAAACAGAAAGTGTATTAGTCCATTTTCACGCTGCTGATAAAGACATAACCCAAGACTGGGAAGAAAAAGAGGTTTAATGGACTTACAGTTCCACGTGGCTGAGAAGGCCTCATAATCATGGTGGAAAGGAGGAGCAAAGTCACATCTTATATGGATGGCAGTAGGCAAAAAGAGAGCTTGTGCAGGGAAATTCCCCCTCATACAAACATCAGATCTCATAAGACTTATTCACTTTCACAAGAAGAGCACGGGAAATACATGCTCCCATGATTCAGTTACCTCTCACCAGGTCCCTCCTACAACTCGTGGGAGTTCAAGATGAGATTTGGGTGGGGACACAGCCAAACCATATCATTTCGCCCCTGGCCCCTCCAAATCTCAAATGTCCTCACATTTCAAAACCAATCATGCCTTCCTAACAGTCTCCCAAAGTCTTAACTCATTTCAGTATTAACTCAAAAGTCCACAGTCCAAAGTCTCACCTGAGAAAAGGCAAGTCCCTTCTACCTATGAGCCTGAAAAATAAAAAGCAAGTTAGTTACTTCCTAGATACAATACTTCCTAGATACAATGGGGGTATAGGCATTGGGTAGATACAGCTATTCCAAATGGGAGAAGTTGGCCAAAACAAAGGGGCTACAGGGCCCATGCAGGTCCAGAATTCAGTAGGGCAGTCAAATCTTTAAGCTCCAAAATGATCTCCTTTGACTCCATGTCTCACATCCAGGTCATGCTGATGCAAGAGGTGGGTTCCCATGGTCTTGGGCAGTTCTGCCCCTGTCGCTTTGCAGGGTACAGACTCCCTCCCAGCTGCTTTCATGGGCTGGCATTGAGTGTCTGCAGCTTTTCCAGGCACACGGTGCAAGCTGTCAGTGGATCTACCATTCTGGGGTCTGGAGGACGGTGGCCCTCTTCTCACAGCTCCACTAGGCAGTGCCACAGTAGCAACTCTGTATGGGGCTTCCAACCCCATATTTCCCTTCTGCACTGCCCTAGCAGAGGTTCTCCATGAGGATCGTACCCCTGTAGCAAACTTCTGCCTGGGCATCCAGGTGTTTCCATACATCCTCTGAAATCTAGGCAGAGGTTCCCAAACCCCAATTCTGACTTCTGTGCACTTGCAGGCTCAGCACCACTTGAAAGCTGCCAAAGCTTGCAGCTTGCACCCTCTGAAGCCTCTCAAGTGCAATAGAGAAGACGAGACAATTAAATTTCAGTTCTGTTCAATTCAGGGATGAAAGTAAGGATTTCTCCAGTGACAGCCAGTCAGTTTTGGGGTCACTGGATGTGGTAAATATCTATAAGACTCAGGCAGAAGAGACACTGCTAAGAAAGAATGCAAGGCACATCCAAAGTAATAAATAGTAATAAATCAAAGGAAGTAGCCACCATCTGAGGGCAATAGCATGTCAGGAAGAGCTATTGGAACTCAGAGTTGATTCCATGGAAAATATGGAAATATTTCTTTACCAAAAGAGTTGTCCAGCAGGGGAAAGCAATTGTATCTTGAGGGTGGGGGTTTCCATGATGTTGCCAATGGCTAAGCCAAGACCCTGAGGTAGCCACCCCAGTATTCACCTCTCTTTCCTTCTTGGCCGCATCCATGTCCTTTACTGTCACATCCCTGCTCTAGCTCGCCCCTGAAACTATAATTCTAAAATAAGCAAATTAGCATAATTCATATTTAAATCAATCAGCATAGTCCCATTCCCTGCCATTGGTTGATTTTGTCAGGGCTTTGGGAATAGTTTTCCTTTCATATTCGGGAGGAATTTCAAAGGCAACCCCCTCTTCATGCACTCAAAGAAAACAGGAGTCTTGGATTGTGGGCAGCCATAATTTAGCCACAAGGAGAACCAAGTTGAATAAAGCAGACATCAAGAAAACTAGGCAGAAAGAAATCTAACTTTGGTGCCATTTTTGAGTCTCTGAATCAAATAGGTTCTAAACCCAGGTCTACTTTTATTGATTAGGCCAGAGGAATTTGACTTTCCTCTTACTTGTGATTAGTATTTCTAACGGATACAAGCCCATTGGTCTTTTTGGTAACAAAGACCCAAGTAGGAAATGAACACAAGGATTAGATAACTTTTTTTTTTTTTTTTCTGAGATGGAGTTTCAGAAAACTGGAGTTCGCCCAGGCTGGAGTGGAGTGGTGCTATCTCAGCTAACTGCAACCTCTGCCCCACCGGGTTCAAGTGATTCTCCTGCCTCAGCCTCCTGAGTAGCTGGGACTGCAGGTACATGCCACCATGCTTGGCTAAATTTATTATTTTATTTTATTTATTTTATTTTATTTATTTTTGTATTTTTAGTAGGAACGGGGTTTCGCCATGTTGGCCAGGCTGGTCTCGAGCCCCAGATCTCAGGTGGTCTGCCCGCCTTGGCCTCCCAAAGTGCTAGGATTACAGGCATGAGCCACTACGCCCGGCCAGGATTAGATAACGTTTAAGGCCTCATCCCAGTGGTAAGATTCCACAGCTCAGTGGCAGAGCTATAGGGAAATCCTGAGAAAAGGAGGAGAAATGTAATCTAACCTGATTCATGCCTATTTTTAAGAATAATAGAAAGCCAACTTCTTACCCTTCCCATACATACTGACTCATAGGAAGAAGTAGCCATCTGCCCAAATCCTCAGTCATGACAGCTCCTGTAGTGGGACTGACTGGTGAAAAAAAATTATTTTTTTTGAGACAGGGATTCACTCTGTTCCCCAAGCTGGAGTGCAGTGGCACAATCACAGCTCACTGCAGCCTCGACCTCGTGGACTAAAGAGGTCCTCCTTCCTCAGCTTCCTGAGTAGCTGGGACTGAAATGCATGCCACCATGCTCAGCTAAATTTTTATACTTTTTGTGGACACAGGGTTTCACTACGTTTCCAAGGCTGGTCTTGAATTCCTGGCCTCAAGTGATTCTCTTCCCTCAGCCTCCCAAAGTGCTGGGATTACATGCGTGAGCTACTGTGCCTAGCTGTGAAATTTTTCAGGTCTATTATTGCCCAGAATATTTTACACTTCTTTTTTTATTAGACTGTGAATTCCTTGAAGATTGGGGCTGCCAGGCATCTTTCTACATTATTCAACTAGTAAGTTAGACACTCAAAAAACGGGAGCTGGAATGAAATTTATCAATCATTTGACATTATAACAAGGCATTTTTTTTTCATGCTCTAATGGGGCCTTTGCATGTGCTCCTCCTCTTCCTCCTCCTCCTCCTCCTCCTCCTCCTCTCCTCCTCCTCCTCCTCCTCCTCTTCTTCTTCTTCTTCTTCTTCTTCTTCTTTTACTTTTTTAGCAGAGTTTCGCTCTTGTCACCCAGGCTACAGCGCAATGGTGTGATCTCGGCTCACTGCAACCTCCACCTCCCGGGTTCAAGCGATTCTCCTGCCTCAGCCTCCCAAGTAGCTGGGATTACATGTGCCCGCCACCACGCCTAGCAAATTTTTGTATTTTTAGTAGAGAGAGGGTTTCACCATGTTAGCCAGCCTGGTCTCGAACTCCTGACCTCAGGTGATCCACCCGCCTTGGCCTCCCAAAGTTCTGAAATAACAGGCATGAGCCACCACACCTGGCCACATATGCCCTTTTCAATGAGAAAATATTATTCCCACCAGTGTATTTCCTATGACATCTCTGTCCACTTGGGACTAGAAGGAACAATATGATGGAAAAATTAGTTTAATAACAATCAAACCCTTCAGGTAATCACACACCAATCACGGTTGAACTCTCATTATTCTCCTCTAACAGCTGGCAAGAATTTCCCACTTCTGGGGGTTCCTGACAGAAAATTTGTTTACATTTGCTCTTTTAACATTGGTAGATACAAAGATTTCCCTAAACCTTGCTGGTATTCTTGTTTATTTTTATTAAGGCGAAATTCACCTAACATACAATTCACCATTTACAAGGGTTCAATTCAGCGGCATCTACCACTTTCACAGTGCTGTGCAACCACCACCTCAAATCCTTTCATCATCAAAGAATAACACTATGTACCCAGTAAAGAATAAGAAAATGAGGAGACAGCTCACAGAATGGGAGAAAATATTTGAAAATGATATATTTCATGTGGTTCTAGTATTCAGAATATAGAAATGACATCCCCAACTCAACAACAAAAAGATAAACAGCCTAGTTTAAAAATGGACAAAAGACTTGAACAGATACTACTGCAAAAAGGATATCAAATGTCCTATAAACACATGAAAAGATGCTAAACATCATTCTAATGCAAATCAAAACCACATGAAATACTACTTCACACCTACTATTATGGCTATTCAAAAAAAAGGACAAAATAATATGTGTTGGGGAGAACGTAAAGAAATTGGAACCCTTGTGCCTTACTAGTGGGGGAGTAAAATAGTGTAGCTGCTGTGGAAAACAGCTTGGCAGTTTCTCAAGTCAAATGTATAATTACCACATGATCTACCAATTTCATTTCTGGATATTTACCCAAAAGTATTGATAGCAGGGATTCAAACAGGTATTTTTATACCCATAGTTATAACAGTGGTTATTCGCAATAACCAAAAGGTGGAAGCAACCTAAGTACCCATTGATAGATTAATGGATCAACAAAATGTGGCACAATGAAATATTACTTGGCTTTAAAAAGGAATGGAATAGGCCAGGTGTGGTGGCTCACGCCTGTAATCCCAGCACTTTGGGAGGCCGAGGTGGGCGGATCACCTGAGGTCAGGAATTCGAGACCAGCCTGGCCAACATGGTGAAACCCCGTCTCCACTAAAAGTAAACAAATCAGCCAGGCACGGTAGCAGGCACCTGTAATCCCAGCTACTCAGGAAGTTGAAGCAGGAGAATCGCTTAAACCCAGGAGATGGAGGTTGCAGTGAGCCAAGATCGCGCCATTGCACTCCAGCCTGGGCAACAGAGTGAAACTCCGTCAAAAAAAAAAAAAAAAAAAATGAAATACTGATACATACTATAGCATAGATGAACCTTGAAAACATTATGCTAAGTGAAATAAGCCAGACACAAAAAGGCAAATATTGTATGATTCCATTTATATGAGGCATCCATTATAAACAAATTTATATATAGGGAAAGTATAATAGAGGTTACTAGGTGCCGGACGACAAGGATAATGGGGAGCTCAATAGTTACACTTTCTGTTTGGGGAGATGAAAAAGTTACGAAATCAATAGTGGTAATGGTTATACTACAATGGGAATGCATTTAATGCCACTCAGTTGTAACCCTTAAAATTGTTATGATGTAAAATTTGCAATTTTTGTATTACACATATTTTGCCACAAGTTCTTTGAAAATAATGTAATATACAAAAACCATTGCACTGTACTCTTTAAATGGATTATTTGTATTGTTTGTGAATTATAGTTCAATAAGGTGGTTTAAAAATCCATTACCAGCCCAAAAAAGTAGCATCAAAAAGGATAAAAATATTAGAGAACGTATCTAACCAAGAAAATGAAAGACTCATACACTGTAAAATACAAGCTATTCTTGAACAAAATTTTAGAAGACCTAAATAAGTGGGAAACAAATCTGGTTTCATGAACTAGAAAGCTAATATTTTTGAGATGGCGATTCTCCCCAAATTGATCTGCAATTTGAATGCATGACCTACCAAAACACCACCTGCCTTTTTTGCAGAAATAGACAAGTCTGTCCTAAAATTCACGTGTAATTCCAAAAATCGTCGAATAGCCAAAACAATTTTGGAAAAGAACAATGGGGAAGAACCCACACTACTGAATTAAGCAACTTACTACAAAGCTGCAGAAATCAAAACAGTGTAAGTCTGTCATAAAAAAGAAATATACAGCAATGGGAGAGAATAAGAGCCTAGAGATAAACCTATGAATCTATGGTCAATTGATTTTCAGCAAAGGTACTATTCTGATTCAATGGGAAACAACAGTGTTTTCAACAAATCGTTCTGTTGCAACTGGATATTCATGTGAAAAATAATGTATTTGGTCTCTATCCCATACCATAGACAAAAAAAAAAAAAATTCAAAATGGATCAAAGACCTAAATATAGCCTAAAGCTATGAAACTGTAAAAGAAAACACATACTAAATCTTTATGACCTTGAAATAGGCAATGGTTTCTTAATTATGATACCGAAAGTACAGGTATGAAAATAAAAAGTAGATGAATTGGGCTTCATTCAAATTAACAATGTTTGTACCTCGAAGGACACTATCAAGAAAGTTGACCAGACAATCCACAGAAAGGGAGAAAACATTTGCAAATAATATAACTCATAAGAAGGTGGTATCCAGAATATATAAAGGATTCTCTCATAAAGCCCACTTTAAAACTTGACAAAGAACTTGAACAGACATTTTCCCAAAGATACACAAAACAAATATGCAAATGAAAAGATAGCCAACTCATTAGTCATTATAGAAATGCTCATCAAAATCATGAGATATTACTTCACATCCACTGGATAACTACAGTTTTTTTTAAGTTAAAAAAACAAGTATTAGGAAAAATGCAGACAAATTGAAACCATCATACATTGTGGATGGGAATCTAAAATGGATCAGTCCCTGGGGAAAACAGTACTGCAGTTCCTCACAAAGCTAAACATGGAGTTACCATATGACCAAACAATCCACTTCTAGGTGTATACCCAAAAGAATTGAAAACATGCTTACACAATACTTGTCCACAAATTTTCATGAATGTTCAGCATTATTAATAACAGACAAAAATAGAAAAACCCAAATGTCCATCAACTGATGAATTCTAAACAAAATGAGATATATCCATACAATGGAATACTATATAGCCTAAAAAAGGAATGAAGAATTGACATATGTTATCACATAGACAAACACTGAAAACATTATGCTAAGTAAAGAAGTCACACACGGCCGGGCGTGGTGGCTCACGCCCGAAATCCCAGCACTGTGGGAGGCTGAGGCAGGCAGATCATTTGAGGTCGGGAGTTCGAGACCAGCCTGACAAACATGGAGAAACCCCGTCTCTACTAAAAATACAAAATTAGCCGGGCATGGTGGCCAGGTGTGGTGGCGCATGCCTGTAATCCCAGCTACTCGGGAGGCTGAGGCAGGAGAATCGCTTGAACCCAGGAGGCAGAGGTTGTGGTGAGCCGAGATTGTGCCATTGCACCCTAGCCTGGGCAACAAGAGTAAAACTCTATCTCAAAAAAATAAAAAAGTCACAAAGACAACTTATAGAATTCTATGAGTCCATTTATATGCAGAAAATGCAAATTTAACAGAGAGCAAGTAGACTAGTGGGTGTTTATGATTAAAGGTTATGTAGGATAGAAAAATGATGACTAAAGACTACAGAATTTCTGACTGAGGCAATGAAAATATGTCATAATCAACTGTGGTGATGGTGCACATATCTGTGAATATACTAAAAACCATTGAATTGCACAGTTTAAATGGGTGAATTTTCAAAAAAAGCTATTTGAAAAGCAGTTGTATTCCTATATGCTAGCATAAACAACCAAAAGCAAAACTAAGAAAAGAATTGTATTTCAAACAGAATCAAAGCTAATAAAACACTTAGGAATAAATTTCACCAAGGAATTGTGAAACTTGTACACTAAAAACTACAGAATGTTGAAATAAATTTAAAAAGATATAAATAAATGGAGCACCATCCCAGTTTCATGGTCTAGAGAATGTAATATTATTAAGATGGCAAACTCCCCAAATTCATTTACAGATAGAATACAAGGCCTATCAAATCTGCCTTTCTCCCCAACATAGATGAACTGATCCTAAAATTCATATGAAACTGAAGAGTACTCTAAAGAGCAAAAACAGTGTTGAGAAAGAACAGTGTAAAAGAATACAGCCTTCTTAATTTCAAAATTCATTACAGGCTGGGTGTGGTATCTCACGCCTGTAATCCCAGCGCTTTGGGAGGCCAAGGTGGGCGGATCATTTGAGGCCAGGAGTTCAGGACCAGCCTGGTCAACATGGCAAAACCACATCTCTACTTAAAAAAAAAAAAAAAAGACAAAAAACAAACAACAAACAAAAATTAGCCAGATGTGGTGGTGCACGCCTGTGATCACAGCTACTCGGGAAGCTGAGGCATGAGAATCGCTTGAACCCAGGAGGCAGCGATTGCAGTGAGCTGAGATTGTGCCACGGCACTCCAGCCTGGGTGACAGAGCAAGACTCCATCTCAAAAAAAAAAAAAAAAATAGACTGGGCGCGGTGGCTCACACCTGTAATCCCAGCACTTTGGGAGGCCAAGGCGGGTGGATCACGAGGACAGGAGTTCAAGACCAACCTGGCCAAGATGGTGAAACCCCGTCTCTTCTAAAAATACAAAAAATTAGCCAGGCACGGTGGCAGGTGCCTGTAATCCCAGCTACTCAGGAGGCTGAGGAAGGAGAATCGCTTGAACTTCGAGGGTGGAGGGTGCAGTGAGCCGAGATTGCGCCACTGCACTCCAGCCTGGGCGACAGAGTGAGACTCCATCTCAAAAAAAAAAAAAAAAAAAGCTTATTACAAAGCATAGGATAGGAACACAGAGAAGTGGAATACAATGAGAATCCAGATATAAACCCACACATCGATGGTCAAATGATTTTTTTTTTTTTTGAGATGGAGTCTTACTCTCTTGCCCAGGCTAGAGTGCAATGGTACAATCTCAGCTCACTGCAACCTCCACCTCTCTGGTTCACGCTATTCTCCTGCCTCAGCCTCCCGGGTAGCTGGGATTACAGGCGTGTGCCACCACGCCCAGCTAATTTCTGTATTTTCAGTAGAGATGGGTTTCACTAAGTTGCCCAGCTGGTCTTGAACTCCTCACCTCAAGTGATCTGCCTGCTTCAGCCTCCCAAAGTGCTGGGATTACAGGTGTGAGCCACTGCACCCGGCCTATGGTCAACTGATTTTTGATGAGGGTGTCATAACCACTCAATGAGGGAAAAAAATCTTTTCAACAAATGGCTCTGGGAAAAATGGATATTCAAAAGCAAAAGGAGAATTTTGTCCCTTACCTCATACCATAATCAAAAATTAACATAAAGAGGATTCGATATCTAACAATAAGACTTAAAACTCTAGAAATCTTAAAAGGAAATATAGATGTAAATCACTGTGACCTTGGATAAGGCAATGGTTTCTTTTTTTTCTTTGAGACAGAGTCTTGCTCTGTTGCCCAGGCTGGAGTACAGTGGCACAATTTCGGCTCACTGAAACCTCTGCCTCCCACCTCAGCCTCCCAAGTAGCTGGGATTACAGGCATCTGCCATCATGCCTGGCTAATTTTTGTATTTTTAGTAGAGACGGAGTTTCACCATGTTGACCAGGCTGGTTTTGAACTCCTGGCCTCAAGTGATCCGCCTGCCACCTCGGCCTCCCAAAGTGCTGGGATTACAGGCATGTGCTACCTCGCCCGGCCCCAAAATTTAACCGGGTGTGATGGCAAGTGCCTGTAGTCTCAGCTACTCAAGAAGCTTAGGTGGAAGGATGGCTTGAGTCCAGGAGGTGGAGGTTGCATTGAGCCAAGATTACTCCACTGCGCTCCAGCCTACACAGCAGAGCCAGACCCTGTCTCAAAAAATAATAATAATAATTTAAAAATGGATAAAATACTTTGGAATAAATTTAACCATGAAAGTGCAAGACTAGTACTTTGAAAACTAACAAATACTGTCTAAAGCAATTAAAGGAGACCTATATAAATGGAAAACCATACCAGTTTCATGAACAACAATACTTAACATTGTTAGGATAGCAATAGTCCTCATTGATCTACAGTTGAAATGGAAGGCGTATAAAAATACTAGATGCTGTTTTTGGCAGAAATGAACAAATTGATCCTAAAATTCATATGGAATTGCAATGGACCCTGAATGTCCAAAAAAAATAAAAGTCTGGGAAAAGAACAAAGTAGAAGAACTCCCAGTTTCTGATTTCAAAACTTACAACACAACACCTCTACGAAACTACAGTAATCACAACCTTATGGTCCTGCCATAAGCATAGAAATATACAGTGTTAGAACAGAACAAGGGTCCCGAAATCAGCCCATACATTGATGGAAATCTGATTTTTATGAGGATGCCACAATCATTCAATAGGGAAAAAGTCTTTTCAACCAATAGTTCTGGAACAACTGAATATCCACATGTGAAGAATGCATTTGGCCCCTACCTCATACTATACAGAAAAATTAACTCAAAAGGATCAAAGACCTAAATGTGGTATCTAAAACCAGAAAATTATTTAAAGGAGTGCTCACTTCGGCAGTACATATATTAAAATTGGAATGATACAGAGAAGATTAGCATGGCCCTTAAGCAAGGATGACACAATAATTTGTGATGCATTCCATATTTTGGGGATTTTGGGTGCAGGGACAGGGAATAAGAGCTTGCTCTGTTCTTACTACTGTTATTATTTTTTAAATAATAAAAGTTTTAAAAAGAAAATTCTTAAAAAGGAGCATAAATGTAAATAATTATGATTGTGGATTAGGCAACAATTTCTCAAGTGTGATACCCAATGCTGAAGAAACAAAAGAAAAAACATAAGAATTGGACTTAATTAAAAGTAAAAATATTTGTGCCTCAAAAAATATTATCAACAAAGTGAAGATACAACCCATATAATGGGAGAAAGTGTTTGCAAATTGTAAGTCTCATAAGACTCTACTATGAGAATATACAAAGAAATCTCTCAAGTCAAACACAAAAAGAAAAACAGCCGTGTATAACATGGGTGGAGGGACCAGGCACAGTGTCTCATGCCTGTAATCCCAGCACTTTGGGAGGACAAAGTGGGCTGATCACCTGAGTTCAGGAGTTCGAGACCTGCCTGACCAACATGGAGAAACCCTGTCTCTACTAAAAATACAAAATGAGCTGGATGCGGTGGCGCACGCCTGTAATCCCAGCTACTTGAGAGGCTGAGGCAGAAGAATTGCTTGAAGCCAGGAGGCAGAGGTTGCAGTGAGCCAAGATCACACCATTGCACTCTGGCCTGGGCAACAAGAGTGAAACTCCGTCTCAAAACAAAGGGTGAAGGACCCAATTAGACACTATTCCAAAGAAGATATACAAATGGTAAATAGATACATGAAAATATAATCAACATCATTAGTCAATAGGGAAATGTGAATAGAAACTGCAGTGAAATACCACTTCACACCCACTAGGACAGCTATAATTTAAAAAGAAATAAAACAACAAGTGTGAGCTAGGATGTGGAAAGTTTTGAGCCATCCTACAATCCTGTGAGGAATATAAAATGATGTGGAAAACACATGGCAATTCCTCACAAAGTTAAACATAGATTTACCATGTTACCCAGAAATTCCACTCTTAAGTACATACCCAAGAGAATTAAAACATATGTTTACACAATAACTTATACACTGATGTTCATAGAAGCATTATTATTATTATTATTATTATTATTATTTTTGAGACAGAGTTTTGCTCTGTTGCCTAGGCTGAAGTGCAGGGTATTATGCAATCACAGCTCTCTGCAGCCTCAAACTCCTGGGCTCAAGTGATCCCCCCACCTCGGCCTCCAGAGTAGCTGGGACTACAGACAAATGCCATTACAGCCGGCTAGCTTTTTCTCTTTCTTTCTTTCTTTTTTTTCTGTTGTAGAGACAAGGTCTCACTATGTTGCCCAGGCTGGTCTCAAACTCCTAGACTCAAATGATCCTCCCACCTCGGCCTCTCAAAGTGCTGGGATTAGAAGTGTGAGCCATCAGCATTGTTCTCAATACAGAAAAAGTGGCAACAACCCAAATGTTCATCAATTGATGAATGAATGAACAAAATGAGACATACACATATAATGGAATATTATACAGCTATAGAAAGCAATGAAGGTGAAGGACTGCTAATGCTACCAACAAGGGTAAACTCTGAAAACAATATGTTAAGTGGAGGAAGCCAGGTACAAAAACCTATGCATTGTATGATGTCATTTATAAGGAATGTCTGGAATAAACAAATCTATAGAGACAAGAAATAGATTTGTGATTCATTAGAGCTGTGGAATGGAAGAAGAGGGCAATGATACCTAAAATATATGGGGTTTCTTTTGAAGCAATGGAATGGTGCCATAAAAAACTGTGGTTATGGTAGTATATTTGGAACTAAACAAAAGCAATTAAATTTTACAGCTTAAATGTGTCAAATGTGTGTATTTGATTTATATGCCAATAAAGCTGTCTTTATTGTGTATTAATACAAAATTAAAGATTTTTGTGCCTCAAAAGATACTATCAAGTAAGTGATGAGATAAACCACAGATTGGGAGAAAATATTTGTAAATCACAAATTTCATAAGGAATTAGTGTCCAGAATATATAAAGAACTCTCTGAACTCAAGAGTAAAAAGATAAACAGCCCTGTTTAAAAATGGGTAAAGGAGTTGAAGGATTTCCCCATAAAAGTTATATAAAAGGCCAATAAGCATGTGAATAGAGGCTCAACATCATTAATCATTAGGGAAATGCACAATCCAACAACCACAGTGGGCTACCACTTCATACCTACCAGGATTGTGATAATTTTTCTTGAGTAAAAAGTGTTGGCTAGGATGTGGAGTAACTGGAACCTTCATGCATTGATAATGGGAATTTAATATGGTACAGTCACTGTTGGAAACACTGTAATAACCCAGTCATTCCACTCTAAGATATATACCCTAGAGAATGGAAACATATTCACACAATAACTTCTACGCAAGTGTTCGTAATACCAGCCCCAAAGTGGAAACAACCCAAATGTTCATAAACCAAAGAATGGATAAGCAAAAGGAGTATGCTAATACAATGAGATATTTTTCAGCCATCAAAGGGATGAAGTACTGCAACATGCTACCACATAGATGAACCTTGAAAATATGATGCTGTGTAAGATAAGCCAATGACAAGAGACTGCATATTGTACCATTCCATTTATATAAAAGGTACAGAATAGGCAAATCTATAGAAATATCAAGAATGGAGGTTGCTTATAGCTGGGGAAGAAAAGGAGGTTAGTAATTTACTACTTAATGGTATAGGTTTCCTTTTCAGGGTCGTTAAAATGTTCTGGCATTAGATTGATGACAGTTGCACAATATTTTGAATATACTAAAAACGACTGAACTGTATACTTTAAAATGATTACTTTTATGGTATGTGAATTTTACATCCCAATTAAAAATGTTTTCCATAATGAAAAATATAGAAACCAAAAAAAACTTATGTTTATATCTAATCCCACCAAACAGCCAGTAAGGACTTTTTGGTATATATTCTTTTCCTTCTAATCTGTGTGTGTGTGTGTACATATATAGCACATATTTGAAAACTGAACGTGAGATCTTATTTTAAGTACAAGTTTACAACCTAATTATATTCTATGAAAAAATTTATACCCTTATCATGTGGATACAGCAGTATAATTAACCTCCATGTACCTACCATTTAGATCAACAAATATTCAACTCACAGCCAATTTTGTCTTCTCCTTACTTCTTGATTAATTTGAAGCAAATCCCAGATATCAATTCATGTTGATGGTATCGGCTGCAGCAGGGAGGCGTGGCTGGGGCTGCCCACTCCGTGGAGCAGGCAGGAGCCCCACCCTCCTGGGTGGGGCTGCAGCTGCCCAAACTGTAGCTGTAGATGTGAACCTCCCTGTGCTCCTGGTGGGTGCCAGGAGCAGGCAAGATCTCTGCCCTCTCAAATACAGCTGCAGCCGCCTGACCTGTGGTTGCAGACCCGGGTCTCTCGCTCCACTCCACAGACAGTAGCTGGGGACAAGCGGAAGCCCCGCCCCTTCTGAATTAGCTGGACTGGAGCTCCCCGGATGCAACTGCAGCCACGCTCCCAGGTACAGGACCCTGGCGGCTCTGCAACCTGCAGCCTCGGGGGTCTGGAAGGCCCTAGCCCCCTGTGTCCCCGCAGGCTCGTGCATGTTTTCTGCTGCTGCCTGGCTTCTCTCTGCTCTCAGTACTCCCTCTGATCTTGGAGCAAGTTTGGCGCTGAGCTCCTGTGCTGTCCCACCCTGGCCGGGTGTGCACAGGTTTGGTGCAGTGTTGACACACAGGCCCCCTGCCGTCTGGGACCCTCCAGACTTTAGGCACCAATGAGCACAGGAGGGAGGCCAAGATGGGGCCGGGGGTAGCTCAGCACTGACCTGCAGGTGCCCCTTGTCTCTAGTGGTCTGGGCGCCATAGGCAGCGGCAGGAAGCAGACAGGCTCCTGGGCAGGAAGGGATGAGTCACCCGGGCAAGGCCCCACCTTCAGGCCAGGGAGAACCTGAAGGCTGGAGGCCAGGCTGCCAGACCTGCTGACCAGAGTGGAGTCTTGTGGTGCCTCTTCCAGGCTGCCCATGGCAGCCCATGGACCAATCATTATGAACTTCCTCCCCTCTGAGTTCCATAAAAGCCCCAGGCTCAGCCAGAGCAGGGCAGAGGACAGAGAGATGATGGGATGACCAGTGGCAGAGAGGAGCTACCCTCTCTGCTGAGAGCTTCAGAGATCTGCAGAGACCTCTGAATGACCTGCCAGCAGAGAGGAGCCAGCCTCTCCAGGGCCTCTTCTCTGTTGAGAGCTGAACAGTCCACAGGATGACCTGCCTACAGAGAGGAGCTACCCACTGTGGGTCTCCTCTGAGTTGTTCTAACATTAAATAAAGCTACTCTTCATCTCATTCACCCTTCACTTGTCTGCATACATCATTCTTCCTGGACACAGGTCAAGAATTCAGGCAAAGGTGCCACCAGTCACAGAGGTTTCTGGGAAGAAAATTAATACCCTAAAGGTCTGGTAACAATTTTATCCATAAATATTTCACATACATATCTAAAAGATAAGGACACCTCTAAAAATATATAACAATAATACCATTAATATACGTATACTTTTCATAATTTTTACTAACATCAACAGTCAGTGTTCAGATTCCCCCCAACTGTATCATGAATGGTTTTGTTACAGTTGATGTGTTCAAATTGAGATCCAAATAAGTACCACACACTATGTTCGTTTGATATGTCTTAAGCATCTTTGAATCTAGAAGGCCTCCCTTCTTCTCTTTCAATTTATGTGTTGAGGCAATACTAGAATATCTGTCCTATAGAGTTTTCCATAGTCTAGGTTTAAAAAAATTATCATTTAATGTGTTATTTATCCTCTGTATTTTCTGTAAATTATTATATACATTTAAAGGCTTGATCAGAGTTTAGTTTGAATTTTTGCAAGAATACTTCATATGTTGTGTTGTATATATGCCATCAGGGCAATAATGTCTGCTTGTCTGTTGTGAAGTTAACCACCATTGCAGATTCTTTCTATCCACACTGTTTCATTGGGGGTAATAATTTCTATCATTTCTTCTTCACGTATTAGTTGGAATACTTCTGTGAAGAGAAATGTCCTTTTATCAACTATGATTAATCTGAGGTACATCATGCATATGAAAGGTAGAATAAGTACTTGTTTCATTCTATTTTATTTTATGGTCTTCAAAATAGTAAGTTGATTCCCTAGCATTGTTTTGGAATATCAATCTGAACAAATGCATTGAAATAGATTTGATATGTTCCAATTCACTATAGTTATATACTAATTGATGCTCAGGTTGTCCTCTCTTTGAATCTTCAAGTTGGCCCTTGAGTCCTTTTTGACATGATTCAGTGGTCTTTGGTACTTAATTTCTGGTATGACAAGATGTTCCAGGAGTATCTTGTAATATCTTACTTCAATTCTATGTAATGTTTAACGAAAGCCTGGTCAATTGGTTCATTTATGGCCTGGCACATAAAATAAACTAGGGTATATCATTTGTCTATTAGAGACATATGCCTCTAGACTGGGGCTTGCAAACAATGAATTAAAAGGTGGTAACAGACATGAATAAAACCTCTTTGTGGTGAGGGAGGATATGTATATATTTAATCCCTGATACTCATTAGCCCCTAAGGATATTCTGCTTCTTGAAATGATAATCCCTCTGACAATTCCTGGACATTTCATCATCAGTCAAGAGGATAAGACTTTATGGGAGTATGATTACTGAAAGATTTTTGTTGGTAGGCTTCATTGAAGGTGGCTTACTTCTTGTTCACCTGTGCAAGAAGTTGTTATCAAAAAATGACTCCTTACTCTTAAGAATTGTAAACAGAAAGTCAGTCTCTCCCAACCACCCAAAACTACCTATTTGGTTGCTTTGGTTAGCAATATTTGTGTTAGCTAAAATATTAGGGTGAATTGAGCCACCTTATGAATAAAGGCAATTGGTAGATATTTTGGAGTACTGAAAGTTTTCTTTAATTTTTGCACGTGATACTTCTAATTCTAATTGATACATCATGCAATCTGCCTCTTTCCTATATAGAATATTTGAAAGCTATTTTTCTAAGAGTCCTGGACATGGACAATAACTCTTGTCTTTAGGAAAAACTGAAGCATTCTCCAGAGGGAAGCCAGCACATGTTTTTTCATATTTTATTTCCACATACTCTCTGTAATGATTTTAAGATTCAGTTTATCCCTATTTTGAAAGAACGAAAGTAAAGTCTGTGGGATAAAAGTACTTTTGGTCAAAATTCATTAAGTAAAAGTAATTGCAACTAATAGGTATATTTTTAGAAAACAGAAACGACCTTAACCTATGGAAGAGTTCATAGAGGAAGTGACTCACCCTTCAAATTATAGGGACCTCAGGCATGGAATGCTTATGCAGAACTCAGTGTGCTTGAAACTGTGTAGAGTGTACATGCTCTGCTGACATGCTGTTTATAATCTCCTATGCCAAAATAGAAAACTGGTGTGCATGCATTCCTGTAGGTTATTTTGTCCATTTCTGTTTCTTTTTGTTTGTTTTGTTAATCTTGGGGGAAGGGGTATGTGGATAAGTAGGGCTGCCAGATAAAATACAGAACATACTTATATAAAAAAAAAGATTCACTGTTTATTTTGAAAATCAAATTTAACTGGGAGTCTTGTATTTTTATTTGGTAACTCTAGCAACCCTATGGATGAGCAGAGAGTAGTGGTGACTGATCTTTGAAAATTAAAAAGGACTACATATTGTATAAAGTAGAGCAGTACTTCTAAACTTTTATGTACATGCAAATTATCTGAGGTACATGTTAAAAAGCATATTCTGATTCTGAAAATCTAGAGCGGGACCAGAGTTTCTGCATTTCTGACAAGCTTCCTGTTGATGCCAAACCTGCTGGTCTGTGGACTACTACAGTTTGAGCAAGGTTGCAGTGGAAAGGGGTGTGTGTGTGCGTGTGTGTGTGTGTGTGTGTGTGTGTGTGTATTTACGGTCCAACATCTGAACTCACTTTCTGCATCAAGGGAATTAACCAATATATGAGTCTTGAGGAAAAGTTCAGCCTGGTACCCACTATGGAAGCTGATAGAAGGCATCAAATACTCACTTTACCAGCCTCCCACACAGCCTGGATTTAGTTGTGTGGCCTACACTCTACCAATCAAAAAACCTGCACAGGAATTTGAGTTAGGAGCTAGTCACATAACAGCTAGGATAGCAGTGAGTTCTCTCTCTTGCAACAGCCACAGTCGTGGGCAAATTGATCTCCCAGAGCAATAGTGGTGATAGAGGAAGGGGCAGAGTCCAGGACATTCAGTAGCATGAGTTAAAGCAGTCTTCTCACTGGACTGAGTCTACAGCATGGTTTCAGGCATCGTTCTTGGCTACAGAGCCTTGAGTTTGGTTCTCAACCTTCACAAGATTCTGTGAGCTGTCCAATTTCTTTCCCACCTCAATCACTCAGAATTGGTATTTGTTGCTTGAAACTAAGAACACTGATCAAGCCAAAGTGTCTGCCAGAGGCTAACTGGCTTGTACAGCTGGCAGTATGTGTGTGGGATCACCACTCGGGGTAATCTCTGCGTCACTGGGTGAGGACCATTCTGAAAGAGGAGTAACCTTCACTTGTAAGAAGGATATCTCTTTCCTGGTATATGCCTCTATGTCTGTTATTATTGCCTCAACTGATGACTAATCTTGGCACAATAGGACTAGATACATATGCTAACCCTAAAATAACTAGTCCTCTGTTTCCTTGGCAGTTAGAGGGGGCTAAGACAACTACATCGTTTTACTGTTGCATTTATTCATGTTATATCCTTATTATTTGTTTTTCCAGCTTCATTGACGTACAAACTACACATCATAAAATTCACCCATTTCAAGTGTACAGTTCAATCACTCTTAGTAAATTTACCAAAATGTGCAATCATCACCATAATCAAGTTTTAGAAGATTTTCTTCTCTTTAATAAAATCCCTCAGGCTCCATTTACAGTCAATGCCCTTATCCACCTCCAACCCCAGTTAATCACTAATCTACTTTCTGTGTCTATAGATTTTATTTTTCTGGCCATTTCAAGTAAATAAGATCATAAAATTATAATTATTTGTTACACAAGTTTTTGCTGTTAGATGGTGAGTTCCCAAAAGACCTGTGTCTAAGAGCAGAAATCAATGAAATTTAAAACAGAAAAACAATAAAGAAAATCAATAAAACAAAGAGCTAGATCTTTGAAAGGATCAATAAAATTGACAAACCCCTGGCAAGTGCGACAAAGAAAAAAAGGTACAAATGGGCCGGGCGCGGTGGCTCAAGCCTGTAATCCCAGCACTTTGGGAGGCCGAGACGGGCGGATCACGAGGTCAGGAGATCGAGACCATCCTGGCTAACACGGTGAAACCCCGTCTCTACTAAAAAAAAAATACAAAAAAAAAAAAAAACTAGCCGGGCGACGTGGCGGGCGCCTGTAGTCCCAGCTACTTGGGAGGCTGAGGCAGGTGAATGGC
This sequence comes from Trachypithecus francoisi, assembly GCF_009764315.1. Taxonomy (NCBI): domain Eukaryota; kingdom Metazoa; phylum Chordata; class Mammalia; order Primates; family Cercopithecidae; genus Trachypithecus; species Trachypithecus francoisi. The sequence goes on along the minus strand of NW_022681471.1, from coordinate 19,165,162 downwards.
GTAAACCCAGGAGGCGGGGCTTGCAGTGAGCTGAGATCCGGCCATTGCACTCCAGCCTGGGTGGCAGAGCAAGACTCCGTCTCAAAAAAAAAAAAAAGTACAAATGACCAATATCAAAAATGAAACAGGGAATATCACTGCAGATGCTGAAGACATCAAAAGGTTTGTAAGATAACAATACAAACAATTCTACACAAATATATTTTAGAATTTAGATGAAGTTGACCAATTGGTTGAAAATCACAAACTAGGCTGGGCGCAGTGGCTCACACCTGTAATCCCAGCACTTTGGGAGGCCGAGGTGGGCAAATCACAAGGTCAGGAGATCAAGACCATCCTGGCTAACACGGTGAAACTCCATTTTTACTAAAAGTACAAAAAATTAGCCGGACGTGGTGGCACACGCCTATAGTCCCAGCTACTCGGGAGGCTGAGGCAGGAGAATTGCTTGAACCTGGGAGGCAGAGGTTGCAGTGAGCTGAGATTGCACCACTGCACTCCAGCCTGGGCGACAGAGCAAGACTCTGTCTGAAAAAAAAAAGAAAGAAAGAAAAAGAAAATCACAAACTAACAAAATGCACCAAAGAAAAAATAGATCATCTGAATACTCCTATAACTATTAAAGAATGTGAATTCATGGCCGGGCGCAGTGGCTCAAGCCTGTAATCCCAGCACTTTGGGAGGCCGAGACGGGCGGATCACGAGGTCAGGAGATCGAGACCATCCTGGCTAACACCGTGAAACCCCATTTCTACTAAAAAATACAAAAAAAAAAAAAAACTAGCCGGGCAAGGTGGTGGGTGCCTGTAGTCCCAGCTACTCGGAGGCTGAGGCAGGAGAATGGTGTAAACCGGGAGGCGGAGCTTGCAGTGAGCTGAGAGCCGGCCACTGCACTCCAGCCTGGGCAGCAGAGCGAGACTCCGTCTCAAAAAAAAAAAGAATGTGAATTCATAATTTAAAACCTCAAAAGACATCTGCACACTCAGATGGTTTTATTTGTTTCTACCAAACACCTAAACAGGAATAACACCAATTCTCACAATCTCCTCCAGAACACCGAATAGGAGATAATACTTCCCAACTTATTTTATGAGATCATTATTACCCTGATGCCAAAACCAGACAGACAGTAAAAGAAAAAAAAAAAAAGAAGAAGAAGAAAGAAAACTACAGATTCTAGACTAGGATCTAACAGGAAGTTAGATGCAAAATTCTCAACAAAATACTAAGAAACTGAATCTAACAATGTATAAAAAGAATTATATAGTATGACTAAGTGGGATTTATGTCTCATATGAAAGGCTGGGTCAACATTTAAAGATCATTCAACATTTCCAATGATATCAACAGACCAAAAAAGAAAAATCCTATGATTATATAAATTTACACTGAAAAAGCATTTGGCAAAATTTCACCCTCCATTCATGATAAAAGCGCTCAGTAAACTAGGAATAGAGGGGAACGTCCCCAACTTGATAAAGCATATATACAAAAACCTACAACTAACATTGTTCTTCACAATAAAGAGTATCATACATAATGGTAGAAGACCATTTTCCTAGGGGAGTGAAATATACCTGTCTGGCCCCAAGAGAGGAGCTAGGGTCCAGTCCACCCGCCTGTCTCTGCCCCCAGGCTCTAGGTGGCACCCACAGCCCCAGAGAAGGGACAGTGGTCCAGCACAGCATGAAGTCCAGGGCATCAGCACCTTTGTCTGCAAGGATGAGTGGCAGGGCATTAGCCTAGGGCTAGTTCACAATCGCCTCACCCAAATAGTCTCAACTCCCACACATGTTCCCTTTTCATACTGCATTCTCTCTTCCCTTTGGACCTTCTCCTTTGGACCTTCTCCAGGTTTGGATCTTGTCTTCTGAACACCTTGCTATTGCTTTCTAAAGTGAAAATAAATGAGGAAAAATGCCAATGTTGGTTAGAATTAGCAATTAGCTAATTCTTTAGCTAATTAGCATTTTTTGTAAATAGCAATTAGCATTTTTGTCAAAGTTTTTACTAAGTCTTAGCATTTTTGTCAAAGTTTACACTAAATCTTCCACCATCTTCAGACTTTCTTAAAAGACTGGGAGTAGAGTGATGCCCTAGAGGTGCCTCGATAAGGAGGAAGAAAATGAGTATCCATCTTGATTTTTTTAGAGACTGGTGGAGAACTCTTTCCATATTCTTGAGTGTTCTTATTAAGAGGATATCAAGCTGATGGGTTTCTCACTTGATTTTCAGCTGTGGTACATTCAGAGAACTTATATATTTTTCTTTTTATATCTGGAAGGGGAATAAAACCAGCACCGCTCTCCTGCACAAGTTTTCAGACTTATGAGGCCACAATTAATATGCACATCAAAAGGAGGGAAATACTGTATTGTACCTTATTTTCTCACCTGAATTACATCCTCCTGAGACCATGGCTGACCCTTAGGCCCATGGTATTCCTGAATATAATTGGCATGCATAATTAGCAGCCTAGTAAGAGAGAAAGAAGAAAGTGCTGTCAAAACCACTACACACGGACATCAAAACAATGGCTCGAGAGATTTAATGGGCCATCCCAGCTCTGCCACAGACACCCTCTGGTACTTATGCAAAGTCAGATTATCTCTTTGTCTTTCTTTCTTCCTAGTAAATTAAATAAAACTATTCTCACCACTCCCTACTCACAAGTATGTTGTAAAAAGAAACTTAAACAACTGAGGTAAAAATACTAAAGGTTTTGTTTTGGGAGTTAAACAGACAGAAAATAAAATGCACTCTCTGAATGGAAGATTCAGTAAAAGGAAGCCATTTGACCTTCATTCCAGAAACCAATCATTTCAACTAAACTCAGTACATGTCTGTTGAGTACTAACTCTGTATATGCTGTGTTCTGTGCTGTATTCTATGTGGCTTTTATGGGACTTATAGTCTACTGGAGTCATACACACTCCAACATACTCTGACCTTCTCCCATGCCTTGTTTCAGGAAGTCAGGGACCCCGAACGGAGGGACTGGCTGAAGCCGCGGCAGAAGAACATAAATTGTGAAGATTTCATGGACATTTATTAGTTCCCAAAATTAATACTTCTATAATTTCTTATGCCTGTCTTTACTGCAATCTCTGAGCATAAATTGTGAAGATTTCATGGACATTTATCACTTCCTCAATCAATACTCTTATACTTTCCTATGCCTGTCTTTACTTTAATCTCTTAATCCCATCATATTTGTAAGCTGAGGATGTATGTTGCCTCAGGACCCTGTGACAATTGCGTTAACTGTACAAATTGTTTGTAAAACATGTGTGTTTGAACAATATGAAATCTGATTGTAAAACATGGGTGTTTGAACAATACGAAATCAGGGAACCCTGAAAAAGAACAGAATAACAGCAATTTTCAGGGAATAAGGAAAGATAACCATAAGATCTGACTACCTGCAGCGTCAGGCAGAATAGAGCCATGTTTTTGTTCTTGCAGTGAGAGTATAAACAGACATGTGAGTGGGAGAAATATTGCTGAATTCTTTTCTCAGCAAGGAATATTAATAATTGACAACCCTGGGGAAGAAATGCATTCCCAGGGGGAGGTCTATGAACGATCACTCTGGGAGTGTCTGTCTTATGCAGTTGAGATAAGGGATGAAATACGAGCTGGTCTCCTGCAGTGCCCTTAGGCTTACTAGGATTGGGAAATTCCAGCCTGGAGAATTTTAGTGAGACCAGTTGTCTGCTCTCGAACCCTGTTTCCTGTTAAGATGTTTATTAAGACAATGCATGCCCAGCAGGACATGGACCCTCATCAGTAATTCTAATTTCGCCCTTGCCTTGTGATCTTGCTCTGACCTTTTGCCTTGTGATCTTTTATTGCCCTTTGAAGCATGTGATCTCTGTGACCCATTCCCTATTCGTACACCCCTCCCCTTTTGAAATCCCTAATAAAAACTTACTGGTTTTGTAACTCGGGGTTGCCATCACAGTCCTACCAATATGTGATGGCACCGCTGGAAGCCCAGCTGTAAAATTTCTCTCTTTGTACTCATTCTCTTTATTCTCAGACTGGCCGACACTCAGGGGAAATAGAAAAGAATGTACGTTGAAATATTGGGGGCTGGTTCCCCCAATATCTGGTGCCCAATGAAATCAGGGCCTGATAATGCCTGAAGCAGTTTACAATGCTGAGCCTAGGCCATTTTTATTATTTCTCTATTCATGCTCAAGGCAGCAGAGTATTGCTAGATACAGGCACAAAATAGCACTGTAGTTGGGGTTTCCCACTTGATCCTAAGCTATGGCTTAGAGTTTAGACATGTCTGAGAGGCAATATCCCAGAAGTATGTTACTTCAGTGATTGAAGAGCCTCCTGGGAGAGAATGTCTTCAGGGAAGAAGGAGCTAAACACAATGAGCTTGAACCAAAAACAAAGATTAGGTCGTCAGAAGAGAGAGATTCTCTAAGTCCAGTCTTGTGTCTCCTGGCCCTCGTCTGAGTCTGGTGGGAGATGGGATAGGGATGGGGTCAGGGAAGAAAGAGGGAGATGGGGCTATAGCTGAAAACTGATGAAAACTGAAATATCGGTTTCAAACTTTTCAAATCCCACACTCCATATTTATAACACATGCTCTTCCTTTCTACCTTACTAGAAAAGATCGAGGCATCAACACAATTGCAAGAAGCACCAGAAGACCTAACCAGAGATGACTTATTTTAAAAATAATTATTTATTATCTTATAAAATGAGTTTGGGGAAAGATGGTTCCAAGGTAGGTCAATCGAGTAAACCAAAGATGTCATCAAGGACTCAAGTGAATTTTCTTTCTGCTCTGCCACCTACAGTGTGTGAGTAATATTCCTCTTGCCTCCTGTCATTGCTGTAACATGGCTTCAGCATTGCTTGGTGTCAGATACAAATGGGAGCACCTAGCAAAGGAAAGGGATACTACCTTCTATACCTATGATTCATTCTCTCTCTCTCTCTCTCTCTCTCTCTCTCTCTCTCTCTCTCTCATCTATATCTCTGTTTCTATCTCTATCAACAAAGGAAGGAAAGTCCTTTCCAGAGACCTCTAGCAGAATTTTCCTTGGGTCCCATTAGGCAAAATTGTGTCACACGTCTATCCTAAACTAATTCCTTGTAAGGAGAAGGAAACTAATCAAATCCACACCTCATCACTTTCCCAGAGCAGGTGGTAGGGTAGGCTCAAAACAACACCAAATTTTGCCAGAAAGAAATAAGGAAAAATGGCTGTGGCTTAGAACCTAACACATGTTTTCACCCTCTCTCTCCTCCTGTTAAACCATAATTGTACATACTCCCCCAGCTGCAAAATGTTTCCGTACCTACCCTTCTTCATCACCTTTAAATTGGTCTATCTTCACCCAGATTCTTTAGTATCTCAAGAGGAGTGGTAGTCCCCCTTCCATTTCAAGATCTAGTGCTCTATCTCTCTACCTCATAGATCCTTGACCCTGTTCTTGTCCTAGACCTTCACACTGGTCCCTGAACCATACCTGTGTCCTGTTCTACTTGTCACTCCATTAGTGATAATCAGAGGAGATCTACGTTCTTTCCTTTTTTCCAGGAGAATCCAGATTTAAAGATGCAAGAACATTTTCAAATCCTATTAGGTGAGGCAGGAGTAGGGGTGGGAAAGCAAGGACCAGAAGCATGCTTTATTGTTTACTTCCAGGATTCTGTACATGAGGATTCTCTGTCCCACTGTGGGATGTAAAAGTACCATGTGGTATCCTCAGCCACTTGTCTGTTGTCTGCTTCTGTCCCCTCTCCCCTACTCCCTGATGGTCCCAATCCCCTGGAGATTGGATTCCACTCTAATTTTCTGTGCCCCATCCTGGAGGAACTCTAAAGATGACTTGGCTTGAATCTGAAACTTGTTCCATTTCTTTTGTATACTCCCATTCATGTATTTATTCATTCAACAAATATTAAACTCTATTCCAATCACTATGTCTTTGGTAGATGTTGGTAAATGAGCTATGGTTCCCTGACTTCATGGAACTTGCATTCTGTTGGGGTAACTTTGTCTCTCCCACAAGACGTGGCTGGAAATTTATGGCTCTCTCACAAGGACCAGAATGGAAACAAACTTAATAACAATGCTGGCGAAGCACAGTGGCTCACACCTGTAATCCCGGCACTTTGGGAGGCCAAGGTGGGTGGATCACCTGAGGTCAGGAATTCAAGAAGAGACTGGCCAACATGGCGAAACCCCAACTCTACTACAAATAAAAAAAAATAGCTGGGCATGGTGGCAGACACCTGTAATCCCAGCTACTTGGGAGGCTGAAGCAGGAGAATCTCTTGAACCCAGGAGGCAGAGATTGCAGTGAGCCAAAATGGCACCACTGCACTCCAGCCTGGGCAACAGAGTGAGACTCCATATCAAAATAAACAAACAAACAAAAAAACCCAGTGCTGAGTTATTAACTATACAGCATCCCTCATGTCATAATCCTTCACAAACAACTACTATTATAAGTTTAAATTATTTTAACCTTTACACAACTAATAACATATCACCTTTTTCACTGAGGCCATTGTTTTAGACAACTACAGTTTCTACAAAGATAAGCAGATCACAGAGCAATGTACTCGTAGTACAGTATGCTTTATTAATAACAGGGTTTGTCATCTGAGCAGGTTATGGATAGATGATTACAACAAAAATTGAGCCTATATCTGATCTGAGTTTATGTATTATCAGAGTTGTTAGCCTTTCTTTTCTCACAGTAATCTGTCAGATTCTTCAGCAGAATGGTTTATACATACATTGTTAGGAGATAAAATATTTACTGTTACCTACTCCTCCTCCTTTGGCTATACTTGCTTGAGGATATATAGTAAAATAGAATTATAATTTCTTTTTTACATTTCAAAATTCACCCGTTTAATATTCCCATTTTTGCTCTTAGAAAAAAAATTAAAAAAAGGAAGGACTCTCAAAAAAAGTGCTACACTATATGGAAATACAAAACTGCTTTTGTGGCCAGGCACAGTGGCTCACGCCTGTAATCCCAGCTCTCTGGGAGGCTGAGCAGGCAGATCACCTGAGGTCAGGAGTTCGAGACCAGCCTGGCCAACATGGTAAAACCCCATCTCTACTAAAATACAAAAATTAGCTGGGTGTGGTGGCACACACCTGTAGTCCCAGCTATTTGGGAAGCTGAGGTAGGAGAATTGTTTGAACCCAGGAGGTGGAGGTTGCAGTGAGCTAAGATCATGCCATTGCACTCCAGCCTGGGTGACAGAGCATGACTCCATCTCAAAAAAACAAAACAAAAAACTGCTTTTGTATGTTCTACCAATTAAGTTCTTCAGATGGTATCATGGACCTTTGATGTCTAATTTATCCTGAAAGAAGCCAATTCATAATGCAGTCCTGAAGTATGAGTCCAAGAAGGTAGATGTAGCAGAAGTGAAATCAGAGCATTTAAATGAAATATGACTCAGTCCAGGCTGAGGCAGGAGGCCACTTGTAGCTTACTTTTATCATAGTACTTATATGTTTGTAAACCCATTTTCACCACTTGAATGTAAGCAATTTGAAGACAGAGACTGTGTCTCATTTATCCAGTATTCCCAACACGTGACATGGTGCTCAATAAACATTTGCTGCATGGATGATTATGTACATGAATAAATGAATAAGTATTTAAACTCATTTCCCATAACACTTGTGTTACCAGTAGAGGGTCTTGTCTGCAAGTTGTCCAGGTTCTTGTCGTTTTGAACAAAGAATTGGACAAAACACACAGCAAAGGAAGGAAAGAATGAAGCAACCGCAGAATGAAAGCAGAGATTTATTGAAAATGAAAATACACTCCACAGTGTGGGTGCGGGCCTGAGCAGTGGCTCAAGGGCCCCAGATACAGAATCTTCTCAGGTCCAAATCTCCCTAAAGGTTCCCATTGGCCACTTGGTACTCACCTCTTAAATGAAGTGGGGGCCCGCAATCAGAGGCTGAAGTGAAGTTACAAAGGTCCACCCCTGTGCAAATGTCTGATTGGTTAGAGAAAGTGCTTTCAATTTTCCATCTGCTGAGCAGAAAAGGTAGGGGTTTGCAAATGGAGTAGCCTCTAGTCCTTTTGTTACTTAGGCATGGAAAGTTAGAGTTTTCCTTTCAAATTATTACTAGGAAGTCAATGGGAAATGACCTTAGGTTCCCTGCCTCCAGAACCTATTCTGCCTCATCTCCCCCTGAAAGATGTGATCCCCATAAATCTTTATAGGATGCAAAGGGCCTGACAGTCTTTCTTCTGTAACTGCATCTTGCTGACTTGGGGCATAGTCCCTACCTGTTGGAGATCACAGAACTTTTGCCGTACTCTGTCTAGCGGAGACCGGGTGGCTTCTTGATGGCTGGGGGTGGTTTCTTCACCTGGAACCAGCTGGAAACCTTGTTGCATGAGCATCTGAAGCTTGATGGTCTCTATGTGAGGGGAAATGAATTCAGTTAAAAGATTTAATGGGAACTTTGGGGGTGGATACCTATGCTGTCAGGAATGTTTGCTACAGAATTGTATTGAAAACATTCTGCTTAATTACTACAAAGGTAGTGATTCATCCATTTGGAAGAAGGCAATTAAATTGCAATAATTAAAAATAAATGGCTACTATTATCCAGCCTACAGTAACTATGAAACAAAGACACCAAGGAAGGTTGGTAGGCATTTCGGCTGTCTTCTAAACAGGTACTTCAGATCTTCCACAGTTTCACAGGTATAGTGGCTGATGGGAACTTCAGGTTCCTGGTCCAGTGCTTCTGGTTTTGCTGGTTTGATCCTTGAGAGATATATCTAACTATCTAATCCTAGTACTTTGACCACAGAAGGCATGGCCAGTGTTACTGAAAATGGTCCCTTCCATTTGGGTTGTAATTGTTGAGCAGGTGATCCTTCCTTCCATGTTTTAACAAGTACCTTATCTCCTGGCCTGATTTGGGGTTACTGATTAGTTCCCAGTGTGGAAAGCCCTTGAATTACAAGCTTTTGTAAAGCCTGCTGAAATTGTCCTAGGTTGACTAGGTATTTTACTAAACTGGCTGTTTCTGGATCAGTAATTAAATTACTAGTTAAGAATGGCCTTCTGTATAACATTTCGTATGGGCTTATATTAATTTTTGCTCTAGGAGTATTATGGATCCTTAAGAGGGCTGTGGGCAGCAAGCCAACCCAAGCTTCTGATGCCTCCTGACATAGCTTAGCTAACACTCGTTTTAGAGTTTGGTTAGCCCTTTCTACTTTCCCAGAGGATTGAGGCCTCCATGCTGAATGTAAATAGTATTTGATTCCAGAGTCTTAGCAACCCCTTGAGTTATTTGGGAGATAAAGGATGAGCCATTATCACTTTGGAGGCTCTGATGTAACCCAAACCAGGGGATTATTTCTTCTAAGAGAAACTTTATAGCCTCATTAGCCTTCTCTGTTCTGGTAGGAGAAGCTTTGACCCAACCAGTAAAGGTATCCTTAGCACTAACAAAAACTTGTATCCTCTTCAAGCTGGCATATGGGTGAAGTCTAATTGCCAGTCTTCCCCTGGATAAGTTCCTCTCCTCTGGATTGGTTATATTGGAGGAGGCATTTTGTTTCCTAGGTTGTTAAGTGCACACAGTGACCAGGCTTGGCAGACCTGCTTAGCCACTGAAGCCAAGTTAGACCCAGTAAAGGGCTTATTTACCATGGCCAGAGTTGCATCTCTCCCCACATGGAAAGAGACATGCAGGGCTTTTATAACTTTCCACTGGGCTGTCTGAGGGAGATATTTTTTGATGCCAATACCACCGGGATCCTTGTTTTTGTCCCCCTTGTTCCTTTGTTAACTGTTCTTCCTGTAGTGTGTACTCTGGTTATAATGGGAATCATAGAAAGGAAGTAGTGCTAGGATCTGTTGGGATTGCACCCTGAGGGCTGTGGCTTTGGCTTCTCTGTCATCCTTTCTGTTCCCTTGTGCTATAGGTGTTAAGTGCCTTTGATGTCCCCTATAATGGATTATAGCTATGGCCTTTGACAGGTGTATTGCTTCCAACAGCTGAAGAATTTCAGGCCCATGCTTTATGGGGGAGTGTTTGCTAGTCAGTAATCCCCTTTCTTTCCAGATTGTAGCATAAACTACCACAGGGAATGCATATTTAAATTCTGTGTAGATGTTAAACTTTTTCCATTGTCCCAACATTAATGCTCGAGTAAGAGTAATGATTTCAGCCTTTTGCGCTGATGTGCCAGGGGGCAATGGCTGGGCTTCAGTAATTGTGTTATGATTCACTACTGTATATCCAACTCAGCACTCCCCATTTGACACAAAACTACTGCCATCTGTGAATTGGTCATCCTCAGAATCTGGGAGACGCTGATCTTTTAAAGCAGGACAGCTAACATATGTGCAATGACCTGCTCATAGGAATGATCAGTTATTGGGCCTGTGGGCAGCAATGAAGCTAGATTCAGAGTGTTAAAGGTTTTAAGGATTACAACTGGATCATCTAGGAGCATAGCTTGGTATTTGGTTATCCTTTCCCCTGTCATCCAGATGTGTCCCTTTATCTCTAAAACTAACTTTACCCGATGAGGGACTAGAACTTGCAGTGGTTGGCCCAGGGGAATTTTAGTGGCTTCCTCCACTAACATAGCAGTAGCTGTTATTGCCTGCAGGCAACTTGGCCACCCCAAGGCCACTCCGTCCAACTTCTTTGAAAAGTAGGTGGTTGGTCTGGGTTCTAATCCAAATTTCCGGGCTAGCACTCCCACAGTTATGCACCTCTTCTCTGCTACATACAAAAAGAAGGGCTTAGTTAGGTCTGGGATTCCAAGAGCGGGACCCTGGGTGAGAGGCTGTTTTAACTTGGCAAAGGCTCCTCTCATTTCCGGGGTCCATTCCATTAGCTGATTTTCAGGCCCACTTGTTGCTTCATACAGGGGCTTTGCTCTGAGTCCTAAATTTGGTACCCATGTTCTGCAAAACCTGGCAATTCTCCAAAAATAACAAAGCTGTTGCCTGGTGTGGGGGGTCCCCAAACCATATATGGCTTGCATTGATTCTGGGAATATTTGTCAGGCTTCAAGTGTTAAGACATACCCTAAATATTGGACCCATTAAAGGGTAATCTGTGCCTTCTTTTTGGACACTTTGTATCTCCTGTCTGCCAGGAAAATCAAAGTTTTTATAGTATTTTGGTCAGAAACTCCTGAGTTGGGCTACACACAAGAAGGTCATTCACATACTAAAGTATACTCCCATTCTCTAATTGCAGATCCCTCAGACCCCTCTCTAAAGCCCAGGCATAGAAATGGTGGCTATTCCGAAAGCCCTGAGGGAGCACTATCCAAGTGTATTGTTGCTTTTCCCTAGTATTAGGATTTTCTCATTAGAAGGCAAAAAGGTATTGGGACTTTGGGGCCAGGGGAAAAGAGAAGAAATCATCTTTTAGGTCTAGGACTGAGAACCATTTTGCATCCCCTGGCACCTAAGCCAGGAGAGTGTACAGAAATAACAGCTTCATTAATTATTCTGAGATCCTGTACTAACCAGTATTCCCCTGAAGGTTTTAGAACGGGGAGAATTACAGGGTTTTTTATTTATTTTTAGACGGAGTTTCGCCCTTGTTGCCCAGGCTGGAGTGCAATGGCATGATCTCGGCTCACCACAACCTCCACCTCCCAGGTTCAAGCAATTTTCCTGCCTCAGCCTCCCGAGTAGCTGGGATTAGAGGCATGCACCATCACGCCCAGCTAATTGTGTATTTTCAGTAGAGTCGGGGTTTCTCCATGTTGGTCAGACTGGTCTCAAACTCCTGACCTCAGGTGATCTGCCCAACTCGGCCTCCCAAAATGCTGGGATTACAGGCATGAGCCACCATGCCTGAAGAATTACAGGGTCTTAAAAGCCCATGGGTAAGTAATACCTTAACTATTGGTGTTAGGCTTTTTCTTATTTCCTGCTTAATTGGGTATTGTTTACAACTGGGAAAATAGCTGGGGTTTTTAAGCTGTATTTTGACTGGCACTGCCATTTTAACCTTCCTCGGTTTTCCAGTATACCATGCCAGTGGGTCAACCTGTTTATTAATGTAATCTGGGACACACTGTAATTTTGACTATTAGCAATTTCACTGGGCGATGCTTAAATTGTTGTAGTGCCCTTGTTTTAACCATAATATCTCTTCCCAACAGGGGGATTGGGCAGCTTGGTACTACTAGGAATTCCTGCTGGAAGATTTGTCTGTCAAATTGAAAAATCAAAGGAGGAATTAAAAACCTTGTCTGTGGCTTCCCTTTCATTCCCATAACACTCATGGACTGAGAGGCAAGTTTTCCTGCATAAGCAGTAAGAACAGAATAATTTGCCCCTGTATCGAAAAGAAACTGAATTTGGGTGCCTGTGATGTCCAGAGTTACCTAAGGCTCCTCAGTAGTAATTAAAATGTTCCTGGACAGGGGCAGTGAGGAAGAATCCAGGCCCCTTCAGTCTTCATCTAATTCCTCCTTTCGCACTGCTAAAGTTTTGCCTGACTGAGCCCCTTGGTGGGAGAAGGGACAGTCAATTCTCCAGTGCCAGGGGCCCCAACTGGTGCCTTCACATTGACAGCAGGGGCCTGGCCGGGGCTTAGTACATTCCTTTGCCCAAAGCCCATTTTTCTTGCATTTGAAGCAAGAGCCTTTACTGGCATTATCTTATGGCCCTTCGGATTTCCCTTCGACACTCTTTGAGCATTCAGGGCGTTGCCAATGATGGCTGCCACAATTTTGGCTTGTAATTTTTCTTTATTCTGTTCCCTTTCTTCCTTCCTCCAGGTCACAATTGTTATACACCATAAAGGTGGTATCAGGAAGCTGATTTTGATTAGTTTGTGGCCCCATTTGTAGCTTTCAGAGCTTACATCTAATGTCTGGGGCAGATTGGCTAACGAAATGCTGTGCCATTAATGTTTTGCATTTGGGAAAGGAAGGGTCCAGATTGGTATTTTTTAAAGGCTTCCTCCAGCCTGCCATAAAACATGGCTGGGTTTTCCTCCCTGCCTTGCATAATCTCCCTTACTTAATCATAATTTACTGTCTTAGTTATTCCCCTTCTCATTCCTCAAAGGAAAGCCTCAAGAAATTTAGCCCAGCTGTTCATTCCCACAAGGGTGTTATATTCCCAGTTAGGATCAGCAGTGGAAACTGTGTCTGGGCCTGAGCGATTACCCTGAGAGTTTTGGGCAAATAATTTGTCTGCTTCCTGGTGGGTGGTCTCAAAGACTCGTTCCTTTTCTGAAGGAGTGCAACAGGTTGCTAGAATGAATTGAACATCTCTCCATGAGAAATCAAAGGCTAAGGTCAAAGTTTGGATCCCATCTGCAAATTTCCTAGGATTCTCAGAATAGCTTCCTAGCTTTTCCTTATATGATTGTATATCAGTTATCAGTACAGAAGGGGGCCTGTACTAGGACTGACCCCTTGGCTCCTACTAATTCCCTAAAAGGTAGCAGGGTTAAGAGTTAAATACGGCCGGGCGCGGTGGCTCAAGCCTGTAATCCCAGCACTTTGGGAGGCCGAGACGGGCGGATCACGAGGTCAGGAGATCGAGACCCTCCTGGCTAACACGGCGAAACCCCGTCTCCACTAAAAACACAAAAAAAACTAGCGGGCAAGGTGGCAGGCGCCTGTAGTGCCAGCTACTCGGGAGGCTGAGGCAGGAGAATGGCGTCAACCCGGGAGGCGGAGCTTGCAGTGAGCTGAGATCCAGCCACTGCACTCCAGTCCGGGCGACAGAGCGAGACTCCGCCTCAGAAAAAAAAAAAAAAAAAAGAGTTAAATACGGTGTTCTCCTCTGAGTGTGAGGGGGACTTAGTAGGGTCTCCAGTGTTTGCTCCTGGTTTTAGCCTCAGGAGCACTTGGCAAGGGGCTATATGGGGTGGTCGCTCTTCACCCTGAGAAATAGGTGGCCCTTGTAAAAGGGGGTCATCTATAATATCTAGTTCTGCCTTAGAACTTTCCTTTGTGGAGGTGAGTTCTGGGAGTCTCACAGATGGTTAGGTTTGGTATAGGGTCATGAAAGCCTTTACATATAGGATTTCTGACCATTTGCCCTGCCTCTTGCAAAATAGGTCTAATTGCAGGATGATGTCATAATTAAGCTACCATTGACTGCCCATTGTTCCAGGCTGGGCAGTTCATAATGGGGCTAGACAGTATTGTAGAAAAAATTATGCATTTTCTCTTTAGATTGTCAGAGTCAAATTGATTCCAATGGTGGATGATGTAACTAAGCAGGGAATCAGGTGGAATAGGTAGAGAGTTGCCCACAGTGGAATCAGGTGGAATAGATTGAGAGTTGCCCATAGTGGTCTAGAAAAGAGAAGAGAACTTTGAAAAGTGGAGGGCTCACTAGGTGACCCAAATTTTATCTAGGTGTCCCTGTGGAAAAATTCTGGGCCCAGGCTGGGTTCCTTGAGGGCATCTCTCCTTAAGGGCCCTAACTTAGTCTGTCAGATATCTAACCTTAGATGTGTGGCAGCACCACTTTGGAATGGTTCCCTCCACCTCTGAGGACCTACTATGAACTTTCCTTAAGGTTTTTCTATCCCATTGAAAGCAACCCTTTAACTCTCATTTGAGGCAATAATAAATTCCCTTTCATGAATTCCCCTCCCCACCCCCCACAGACCACCTACCACATACCCAGACCCTCTGACTAGTATAACGCCCCCTTTTTTTTTTGGCATAGCTAGGTGGGTTTTCTGTCCTTAGCCAGTCGAGTGGGGTAAGGGAAGAATTTAGCATAAGAAAGGAGGTTTAAGTCACCTGAAACATGTGTGAGTTCACCCTGGATGAACTGCCACTGCCAACTGCTTCACACGTAGGGATCAGGGACTATCACTGAAAAGGATAGAAAAGAGTCTTTCCCCCTTCTGGGAAGGGCAGCCATCCCTGCTCTCTCCTTGGCCTTCAGACAACAACAGAGAGTGGCCCTAGCCAGTTCCCCTCAATTACCAAGGAGCTACTAGGAAACGGCCACTGAAAGACTACAAAATGAAAAAGGAAAACTCAGAAAAAGGAAAACAAGGAAAAGGACTCGGGTCCCTTACCCAAACCGGGCGGTGGTGGTCAGGCGCTTCCACATGGAAGCCTTTCAGTTTCACCAGAGAGTGGACCTGGCCAGAAAGTTGCAGTTGTCTGCATGCTTAGGTGCTGCCCCCTGAGGGTCCTGAGTTAGGAAGGAAAAGAGAGAGACAGAAAGATTTCCCTGCATGTAAAAGGGGAAAAGAGAAAAATAAATCCCAAACTTTGGACATGCTTTCTCCTGGCTGGCTTGCCAAGATATGTTACTGGTAGAGGGTCTTGACTGCAAGTTGTCCAGGGTTCTTGGCGTTTTGAACAAAGAATAGACAAAATGTACGGCAAAGGAAGGAAAGAATGAAGCAACCACAGAATGAAAGCAGAGGTTTATTGAAAATGAAAGTACACTCCACAGTGTGGGTGCAGGCCAGAGAAGTGGCTCAAGGGCCCCAGATACAGAATCTTCTCAGGTCCAAATACCCCCTAGAGGTTTCCCATTGGCCACTTGGTGCTCACCTCGTAAATGAGTGGTGGCCCACAATCAGAGGCTGAAGTGAAATTACAAAGGTCACACTCCTGTGCAAACATCTGATTGGTTGCAGAAAGTGTCACGCACATCCATGTGAAGAGACCACCAACAGGCTTTGTGTGAGCAATTAAGCTTTTTAATCACCTGGGTGCAGGCGGGCTGAGTCCGAAAAGAAAGTCAGCAAAGGGAGTTAGGGGTGGGGCAGTTTTATAGGATTTGGGTAGGTAGTGGAAAATTACAGTCAAAGGGGGTTGTTCTCTGGCGGGCAGGGGCAGGGCTCACAAGGTGCTCAGTCGGGGAACTTCTGAGCCAGGAGAAGGAATTTCACAAGGTAATGTCATCAGTTAAGGCAGGAACCAGCCATTTTCACTTCTTTTGTGATTCTTCAGTTACTTCAGGCCATCTGGATGTATACGTGCAGGCTTGGGCTCAGAGGCCTGACATTCCTGTCTTCTTATATTAATAAGAAAAATAAAACGAAATAGTGGTAAATTGTTGGGGCAGCGAAAATTTTGGGGGGTGGTATGGAGAGATAATGGGTGATGTTTCTTAGGGCTTCTTCAAGCGAGATTGGGGTGGCATGGGAAGCTAGGTGGGAGAGATTATGCTGAAGGAAGATTTGTGGTAAGGGATGATATTGTGGGGTTGTTAGAAGAACATTTGTCATATAGAATGATTGGTGATGGCCTGGATATGGTTTTGTATGAATTAAGAAAGTAAACAGAAGACACAAGGTCTGAATAAGGGAAGGAGAAAAACAGGTATTAAAGCACTAAGAATTGGGAAGACCCAGGACATCCAATTACAGAGTGCCCACGGGCATTCAGCATAATTACTTGCTTGGTTGGCAAGTTGGACGGTCCTATTTTCAGTGGGGTCCTGCACAGGTGGGACACGGCTTAGGAGGAATCCCAGGCTGCGGGCATTCCTTGGCCCAGTGGCCAGATTTCTGGCACTTGAAGCAAGATCCTGATGGAGGAGGTCCTGGAGGAACACCTGGCCACTGTGGCTTAGGCGTTTTGAAGTTCTTATGTGCTAGAGATGTGGCTGGGTTTTGTCTCACAGCAGAGGCAAGTAATTGTAACTCTTTTCTATTATTGTACACCTTGAAGGTGACACTAATTAAGTCCTGTTTGTGGGGTTTGAGGGCTGGAATCTAATTTTTGGAGCTTTTTCTAATGTCGGGATCAGATTGGGTAATAAAATGCATATTGAGAATAAGACAGCCTTCTGACCTTTCAGGGTCTAGGGCTGTAAAGCATCTCAGGGTTGCTGCCAAATGAGCCATGAACTGGGCTGGGTTTTTATATTTGATGAAAAAGAGCCTAAATGCTAACTGATTTGGGAGAGGTCAGATGAAGAAATAGCAGCATTAACTTTGACTATGCCTTTAGCTCCAGCCACCTCTTTAAGAGGAAATTGTTGGGCAGGTGGGGGAGGGCTAGTTGCCGAACGAAACTGTGAGCCAGACCGGGTGTGAGGAGGGGAGGTGATAGAGGATTATAAGGTGGAGGAGCAGAGGCTGAGGAAGAATTGGGACCTGGCTCGGCCCAGCGAGGAGCAGCCTGGGGAGGAGAGAAGAGGTCAGATGGGTCGGTAGAAAAGGAAGATTGAAAGATTCAGTGATGCTTGGGATTGGGACTGAGGGGACAGACGGGAGGGAAAGAAGAAAGATTTGGGACGAGTTGCATTGGGGACAGAGACGAGAGAGGGGCCGATGTGTAAAAGAATGCCTGGATGTCAGGCACCTTAGACCATTTGCCCATTTTATGACAAGAATTATCTAGATCTTGTAGGATGGAGAAATCGAAAGTGCAATTTTCTGGCTATTTGGAACCATTGTCGAGTTTGTATTGGGGTCAATGGGCATTGCAGAAGAAAATAAGGTGTTTAAGTTTTAGGTCAGGTGTGAGTTGAAGAGGTTTTAAGTTCTTGAGAACACAGGCTAAGGGAGAAGAAGGAGGAATGCAGGGTGGAAAGTTGCCTATAGTGAAGGAGACAAGCCCAGAGAAAAGAGAGGGTAGAGACACAGAGAGAAGGGGTGGGGGGTACTTGCCCCCTCGGAAAGTGGTACTTGCCCCTAAGGTGAAGGATCAAGGCAGGTGTCCTTGTGGTGATCAGACACCTCTGAAACGTGGGTGAATAATCCCACAGTGATTAAACACCAAGGGAAGACTGTCTTCCCAAGTCTGTGACTGGTGCCAGAGTTTTGGGTTCACGGATAAAATGTGTCTCCTCCGTCTCTACCAGAAAAGGAAAGGAACTGAAATTACGAGAAGGAAGAGATTGAAGGGTGGCGCCAAGATTGAAAGGGGAAAGAGGTTGAGGGATAGTGAGAGAGGTTGGAGAAGAGAGTAAAAACAGGCCACTTACCCGATTTAAAAT
Organism: Trachypithecus francoisi; assembly: GCF_009764315.1. Classification (NCBI taxonomy): domain Eukaryota; kingdom Metazoa; phylum Chordata; class Mammalia; order Primates; family Cercopithecidae; genus Trachypithecus; species Trachypithecus francoisi. Next base: position 19,147,210 of record NW_022681471.1, on the reverse strand, counting down.
TGGTGAGATGTTCCTTGGGCTGGTTGGTCTGAGGACCCGAGGTCATAGGTGGATCTTTGTCACGGAGCAAAGAGCAGGAGGGCAAGGGATTGAGCTCCCAAGGGAGGTCCCTTGATCCAAGTCATGGCACCAAATGTCATGTGCATCTGTGTGAAGAGACCACCAACAGGCTTTGTGTGAGCAATAAAGCTTTTTAATCACCTGGGTGCAGGCGGGCTGAGTCCGAAAAGAGACTCAGCAAAGGGAGTTAGGGGTGGGGCAGTTTTATAGGATTTGGGTAAGTAGTGGAAAATCACAGTCAAAGGGGGTTGTTCTCTGGCGGGCGTGGGTCACAAGGTGGGGGAGCTTCTGAGCCAGGAGAAGGAATTTCACAAGGTAATGTCATCAGTTAAGGCAGGAACCGGCCATTTTCACTTTTTTTGTGATTCTTCAGTTACTTCAGGCCATCTGGATGTATACTGCAGGCTTGGGCTCAGAGGCCTGACAGAAAGCAACCAATCAGAGGTGCTTTCAGTGTTCCATCTGCAGTGCAGAAAGGTGACAGTTTGCAAAGGGAGTATCCTCTGGTCCTCTTGTTACTTAGGCATGGAAAGTTAGGGTTTTCCTTTCAATTTAGTTCTAGGAAGTCAGCAGGAAACGGCTTTAGGTTCCCTGCCTCCAGACCCTATTCTCCTGCCTTGCTTATACACAACATTTCCTCTAATCAGATTGGTCCCATTATTGTCTCAGAGAAGCATTCTTTTCAATTCTGTCTCCTTACATTTTCCCTGTCACTGTTCTTATCTGAAATGCCGCTTCTTTGCCTTATTAAATTGTATTCAACCTTTGAGATCCTGCTTAGTCTAAACTCAAGCTTAAGGGCAAGCCTTCCATGTCTGCTTCCATCTGCTGTAATTTTCCATTTCTCTGAATTTTTTTCTGTACTGGACAGTCTGAACCACACAGAGTTAATAGTTGATTACACATGTTCTTGCATTGCTCACTCATCATTTCTGGGGCATTGGGCCTAACTTGCCAATAGATGTTAATGCCATAAGAGAAGCGTCTATGTTGCATACTTACTTGTGCCTTTCCTCTGACATATAGCATAATGCAAAGTACTGATTACATACATTTAAACCTTTCACTTTGAAAGGCTAAGTCAATCTATGTATACAGTTACCAGAGGAGTGTGAAAACTCTTTTCCTAGAAATTATATAAGTGGCCTGATCATCCTTGGGACTAGCTCAAGAGTCCTCTACCACTAAGTGGCTTAATCAGAAATGTGAGAGGCATGGAAAGGCATTAATTGAAATCTTAGAGACCCAGGTGATTAAGCATATCCCTTCCACCAAACCTTTGATAGGAATAATTTTTTCTTCCTGGGAGATACATTCTACTGGCTACTTACTCTATTTCACTTATATTTGGTTCTACATGAAGACAGCAGGGTGTGATATTCCCTCTGTTATTTAAAACATACCCCAAAACCTCCAATCTTGGTGTCTCATGCTATTTATATGCTTATTTATTTATTCACTATATTTATTTATTGATCACCTACAGAGACAGGATAGTATAATTATATATATATATATTTTTTTTGATCACCTAAAGAGACATATATTTATTGATCACCTAAAGAGACAGGATAGTATAATGGCTAAGATGCCAGCTGCCAGAACCAGAATGCCTGGGTTCAAATCCTAGTTTTACCACTTTCCAGTTTTGTGACAACAATTTATTTGATATCTCTGTGCCATCTGTGAAGTGGGATGGTAATAAGAGTTCTTTACTGATAGAGTTGTTGTATGAAATAATTCATATTTATAAAGTACTGGGAACAGTGCTTTGCACACAGTAAGTGCTGTACAATTTTTATCCACAATTTTTGTCATTTGTATATATCTGGTATCTCTACTCCTGCCTATTTTCTTTCCTTCCATTCACTAAAGTGAATACCTTCCATTCACTAAAGTGTTTCTAAGGGGGCATTTTCTCTAGAAGGCCCCACTCATAATAAACATACGTTCCTGGGAACATTTATTATTTTATTAGACAGACTACTTGACATATTCATTTTTGATGGGATGAGAAAAAGAACAGGAAACATTTTAATCAGTATTATAAGTACAAATGGGAAGAGCATTGGACTGGGATTAAGGAAACCTAGGTTCTAGTATTGCCCTGCCTTTTTCTCTTGTCCCATGTGTGATGTTGAATAACTATTTTAACCTTTCTAGGTTTCCATGAACACATCTTCAAAGTTGGTGGCTTGGCCTAGAACAACAGCTTTCAAATGTTTGTCATTATTTCATATCGGTGGAAACTTTTCTTTAAAAAAAAATTAGGAAGAAGCTCAAAATGTAAACATGGAGTTGCCGCTTTGGTTTAAAAGAATAGGAGGAGCTTTCTGAGGCACCTTTACTTAAGCATTAGCCCATAGAGACTGAAGCTATAGAATTCAACCAGGGGTTTGTGTTGGTAATCCAGCTCTCAGTAGTAGTGTTTGTTAATTTCCTGTGGTGTTAATACTTTCACCATGGCAAGTTTCAACCTATTAGCGTGACATAACTGAACAAGTCAAGAAGAGATATCTACAATCAGCTCTTCTAACGTGAGTAGGGGGCAACTCCAGCATTTTTAGACATTTAGATTCCGGCCAAGGAGAGTTTAGGGGACCTGGAGTTTACGTGGATAGGCAGAATGTGGGGAAGTGATATGTGCTCTTGGATGCCAGATGGGAAGGGATATTTATTTATCTGAGATGGAGTCTCGCTCTGTCGCCCAGGCTGGAATGCAGTGGTGCCATCTCAGCTCACTGCAACCTCTGCCTCCCAGTTTGAGCAATTCTCCTGCCTTAGCCTCCCAAGTAGCTGGGATTACAGGCACCCACCACCATGCCCAGCTAATTTTTGTATTTTTAATAGAGATGGGGTTTCACCATGTTGGCCAGGCTGGTCTCAAAACTCCTGACCTCAGGGTCCTCTCACCTTGGCCTCCCAAAGTGCTGGGATTACAGGCATGAGCTACCACGCCTGGCCACGATATTTAAAAGAAAGATAAAACTAACAAGAGTTAGTTTTAACATTTTGCCTTGGCCGGGCGCAGTGGCTCACGCCTGTAATCCCAGCACTTTGGGAGGCCGAGGCGGGCGGATCACAAGGTCAGGAAATCGAGACCAAGGTGAAACTCCGTCTCTACTAAAAATACAAAAAAAAAGCCGTGCGCCGTGGCGGGCGCCTGTAGTCCCAGCTATACTCGGAAGGCTGAGGCAGGAGAATGGCGAGAACCCGGGAGGCGGAGCTTGCAGTGAGCCGAGATAGCGCCATTGCACTCCAGCCTGGTGGACAGAGCGAGACTCTGTCTCAAAAAAAAAAAAAAAAAAAAACATTTTGCCAATGTCACTTTTGAGGGCATATGACTAGGGGTCAGCACTTTGTGTATTTCCTTCCAACCTGTCTCCATATTCAGAAGGAGAATGAGCTGACAAAAGCCACTGAGGATCCATACTTATACTGAGAAAAAAGAAAACAAAACAACAATCTTAGGGACGTTTTTTATAATAATAAGTAGAGTAAATTGAAAACACAAATAATCTGTCAGCCCACTTCATGATGTTGCCTGGGAAGCCCAATAAATATTCCTATGTGACCTGCTTCAAACTTCTCTGTGCTTGGTAACATTATAGCTGCTAGATGTACACAAAACACCTGCCTTGGGCATCAGGCTCGGCCCAAATTCAGGCCAGGAAAGAAACTGGAAATGAAACTAGAGGAAGGGGTTCAACTTTTTCAGGTCATGGATAATTCTTCCTTCCTCTCCATCCTTTCTTATCTCTTCTCCTTCCTTCTATCCCTTCTCATCCTCATCCCCTGTCCTCTCCTCTGTCCTCTCCCCCCATCCCTCTCTTCCTTTACCTCCTCCAACCCCTCACCCATGCCATCTTGCTCTAGAAAGAGGCTGTTTATTGGGCTTCTGTGTACCATCCTAAAGCACAATGATATCAAAATAAAAATGAGAATGCCTCAGGCTCAGGCAGATGGCAGATCTGAGGCTTAGTTTCCCTGACCTGTTCCCAGTTCCTGTGTTACATGGATGTTGAATGGAGAACAAGTGGGCCCACCACAGCAGATCGAAGGGTGAAACCCGGGACCAATGGACTGACTATAGGAAGTGGCAGAAATTCTGAGATTAGAAGCCATCAGAAACCATGGCACTACTTTACACCCACTAGGATGGCTATAACCAAAACAAAAAAATGGAAAATAGCAAGTGTTGGTCAGGTTGTGGAGAAATTGGAATCCTAATAAATCCTAGTGGAAATGAAAAATGGTTCAGCCACAGTGGAAAAGTTTAACAGTCCATCAAAAAGTTAATTATATGACCCAGCATTTACACTCCTAGTTATATAACAAAGAGAATCAAAAATATATTATCACCAAATATTTGCACAGGAATATTCATAATAGCCCAAAAGTGGAAACAACACAAATGTTTATCAACTGACAAACGAATAAACAAAATATGCTATAGTCATGCAATGGAATATTATTCAGTCATAAAAAGGAAATAAGCACATGCTACAACTTGAGTGAACCTTGAAAACATTATGCTAAGGGAAAGAAGCCAGTCACAAAAGACAGCATATTATATAATTCCATTTATATGAAATGTAAAAAAGAGGGAAATCTGCACAGACAAAAAGTAGACTAGTAGTTGTATAGGGCAGGAGGGTAGCTGAAAGGAGGGGTGGGGTGAGTAAGGATGTGGTGACGAATGTGCACAGAATTCTTTTTAGGGCGATGACAGTGTTCTAAAATTGACTGTGGTGATGGTTGTATATACCTGTGAATATACTAAAAACCACTGAATTGCACACTTTAAGTGCATAAATTGTATCTTATGTGAACTTTATCTTCATAAAGCTTTTTTAAAAACCTTGTACACTGGCTGGGCGTGGTGGCTCACGCCTGTAATCCCTGCACTTTGGGAGGCCGAGACAGGTGGATTGCCTGAGGTCAGGAGTTCGAGACCAGCCTGGCCAACATGTTGAAACCCTGTCTCTACTAAAAATACAAAAAATTAGCTGGGCATGGTGGTGGGTGCCTATAATCCCAGTTACTCAGGAGGCTGAGGCAGGAGAATCGCTTGAACCCAGGAGGCAGAGGTTGCAGCGAGCCAAGATCATGCCACTGCACTCAGCACTGGGCAACAAGACAATTCCATCTCAAAAAAAAAAAAAAAAAAAATCTTGTACACCAGTTGATATGGTTAGACTTTGTGTCCCCACACAAATCTCATCTTGAATTGTAATCCCCAGGGTTTGAGGAAGAGACCTGGTGGGAGGTGATTAGATCATAGGGGCAGTTTCTCCCATGCTGTTCTCATGATAATGAGTGAGTTCTCACAAGATCTGATGGTTTTATAAGTGTTTGACATTTCCCCCTACACACACTCTTTCTCTCTCCTAGCACCTTGTAAAGAGGGTGCCTGCTTCCTCTTCCTCCATGGTATAAGTTTCATGAGGCTTTCCCAGCCATGCAGAACTGTGAGTCAACTAAACCTCCTTTGTTTATAAATCATCCAATCTCAGGTAATATCTTAATAGCAGTATGAGAACAGACTAATACACCGATATTCATGGCTACATTATTTATAACAACCCAAAAGCAGAAACACCCAAACATCCATCAACTGAAGAATGGATAAACAGAAAGTGATGTTTGTACAATGAAATACCATGCAATAATAGAAAGAAATGAAGTGGCCTGGGCACAGTGGCTCACGCCTGTAATCCCAACATTTAGGAAGGCCGAGGCGGGTGGATCACTTGAGGTCAGGAGTTCAAGACCAGCCTGGCCAACATGGTGAAGCCCCATCTCTACTACAAATACAAAAATTAGCTAGGCATGGTTGCAGGACCCTGTAATCTCAGCAACTCAGGAGGCTGAGGCAGGAGAATTGCTTGAACCTGGGAGGCGGAGGTTGCAGTGAGTGGAAATCGCCCCACTGCACTCCAGCCTGAGAGCCAGTGCTAGAGTCAATCTGGAAAGGAAGAAAGGGAGGAAGGAAAGAAGGAAGGAAGGAAGGAAGGAAGGAAGGAAGGAAGGAAGGAAGGAAAAAAGAAAGAGGAAGAAAGAAAAGAACGAATTGATATGTGCTACAACATGGATGAACCTACTTCAGAAACATAATAGTGAATGAAAGAAGCTAGACACAAAAAAACTACATATTGTATGTTTGCATTTATATGTGATATCCAGAACAGGCAAATCCATAGATACAAAAAGTTAATTAATGATTGGTGGGAGTATACAAATAGGAAGAAATTAGGAGTGGCTACTAATAGGTTTGAAGGTTTTTTGGTGGGAGGTAATGAAAATACTCTGGAATTAGATAGTGGTGATGGTTGTACAATATTGTAAATATATATAAGAAATCACTCTATTGTACACTTCAAAATGGTAGATTTTTTTCATGTAAATTTGTCTCAATTTTTAAAATTGTCAGAAAAACTTGTACAGGAGTAAGCCCTCATTTACTGGAAATGCTGAAAAATAAAAAAAAACATACAGCCAGCTAGTCAAGAGAACCAATATAGAGTGGTTTTCTAGAAGCCTGGGTAAGAGTTTTAAGAATAGTTAAAAATCACTCAAACAACGTCCCATGTGTTAATTCCATTCTCACCAGACATCCTTTTAATTATTGTTATTATTTAGCTTCTCAAATTTTCATCCTGATAGAAAATTTGCTGACCAGAATCTGCAGAGTCAACTGACCAGAGCCTGCTGGCCTTCTTGGCAGTATTTTTCATGAAAAAAAAGAATAAGTTAGATTTAAATTTGGGTGTATAAGTGTTTTCTGGTCATCCTGCTGAGGTATTTTGACCATTCCTCCTCCTAATTTTAGGTCGGATGTGGACACTCGTGACACTAGATATACCAAGAGAATTTAAGAGAAATTTCATTACCCTGGGGACTAGTGGGGTTAAGTGAGGAGGGGTGAGTGCTGCAAACAGGTCTGGGCTGGTTTGAGAGAGGCAGAGGAAGTTGGATGGGCCTTTATAGCATATTGGAAGTGGGGCTGGTTAAAATGCCGCACAGGCTGTAGATTTGCAAGTTTTAAATTTCTCAGCTGCGCCAATTTTTGCTGCCAGTTTTAAATTTCCCGCCAATACCAAAGAAGGAGGCAGGCTGGAGAATTACAAGTTTTAAATTTCCTGCTAGAACCAAAAGCAGAGTCATGCGGGCTTTAGATTTCCTAGTGTTAAATCTACTGGCATCAAAGGAAAAGGTGCCCGGACTTTCTTATCACCCTGACTGGAAGCAGGGACCAAATATGCACGCCCCAAGATTTTGGGACTTTTCACTTTTTTGTTTATTTTGATTATTCTCTGTCTTCTCCTGTAAATCTTACTTTCAGGGTCAGAAGCAAATAGCTGTATCGATAAGAAAGAAGAAACTAGCTCAAATTAAAAAAAAACGGTAGGATTCAGTGACTGGATTTATGTGTGTGTTATGTGAGCCACACGATATTTTCAGTCTGGGCAACTCTTAAGAGATGAATCGGGTCAGGCATTACGCCTGTAATCCCAGCACTTTGGGAGGCCGAAGCAAGGGGATCACCTGAGGTGGGGAGTTTCAGACCAGCCTGACCAACATGGAGAAACTCCGTCTCTATTGAAAATACAAAATTAGCAGGGTGTGGTGGCGCATGCCTGTAATCCCAGCTACTCAGGAGGCTGAGGCAGGAGAATCGCTTGAGACCGGGAGGCGGAGGTTGCGGTGAGCCGAGATTGCGCCATTGGACTCCGGCCTGGGCAACAAGAGCGAAACTCCGTCTCAAAAAAAAAAAGAGAGAGAGAAATGAACCAGTACTGCTGTAAACCTTGCAGAGAAAGTTGGGAGAAGAAACTTTTACAGTTCAAAGCAAGTGTCTAGAAAATGTTTCTGTAAACAGTATTTTGGCAAGTGCTTTTCCTGTAAACGTATTTACAAGTTCCAGTGATTCTCCCGCCTCAGCCTCCCAAGTAGCTGGGATTACAGGCATGCACCACCACGCCCAGCTAATTTTGCATTTTTAGTAGAGATGGGGTTTCACTATGTTGGTCAGGCTAACTGGGCCTGACTGGGGCTCAGAGAAGGATGAGGGAAAAGAAGAGGAGGAAAGGGAGGTGGTCTCGAACTCTTCACCCCAGGTTGATCCACCCACCTCAGCCTCCCAAAGTTCTGGGGTTACAGGCATGAGCCACCGCACCCAGCCGTAAATGTATTTTTCCTTGGCATTTTTGTAACTGCTATAGGCATCCATATGGCAATTAGAAATAACAGACAAGCAAAACCATGTTTAAAACAAAACGTGTTAAAAATAACTAGTATTTTCAGACGTGTTTCAAGTACAGTATTTCTAAAAAACAATATATATATATATATATATTTTAACTTTAGCCCTCACACACGGAAGACCCGGAATTCATGTTTCTCTGTAGTCAGGTACAACGTGTTTTTTGGGATGACAACTCCAGGTTAAATAGAAGGTTTGCTTAAAATAGCTGCATCCACGCTGGTCAATTTCACTTGCTCGGCCCCCGTCGACGGTAAGTAAAGTAGCTGCACAAGTAACTACCAGCCGTCCGTGGGCGGTTAGAAAAGGCCCCGGATGTTCAGGGGGTGGAGTCGGCGTCTACCCATGAGGCAGCGCGCGCAGTTATATATTCCTTCCCCCCCGGCTGAGGCGCCGGTTCCGCGCTGGAAGTCTCTGCGGGAGTCGTTGTTGCTGAGGCTGTCGCCCGAGGTTTTCGCGCTCCTCCCTTTCCTCCTCCTCTTTCTCCTCCTCCTTATCCGAACCCCAGTCAGGCCGCTCTGCTCTGCTCTCGGTAAGCGGCCCCCGCCCCCGCCTGTGCCGCGCGGAAGCAGGCAGCAGCTCCCGCGCGGCCGAGGCAGCCTTCCCCAGAGGGCGGTTCTGAGGGCGGCGGGCTGAGGGTCTCTATGCCGGTGCGGATCGACGGGGGTGCGGGGGAGGGGACAGGCTTGGCGGCGTGGTAGCTGGTGGGCCACCATCTTGCGCCGGGCCCTGAAGGGGGAGGGTTTTCTGAAGGTAGAGCCTGGCGGCCCGCGGCGGGCAGTGGTTTCGCGGGCCGCGGCAGCTGCGGCAGCCTTCTCATCTCCTGAGTCCTGCCGGTCTGTTTCCAACCCGGTTTGGGCTTTTCTTTCTGGAGGCAACTCCCTTTTCGTCTTTTGTACGGTTGATACTGATGTTTGACGGAGACCCGCCCACCCTCAAGTCTCTTAAATCAAACGAAAAGAGACTTGAAGGGATTCTGAACTTTCAGGCGTCAGAGATCCTGTGACCCCTTCTTTCTGCCCAGGTTCCCCTCACACAGGACCGGTCATTCCATGCCCACAACCTTGTTCTGGCCAAAGGGACTTCCCTTCTCTGTCACAGAAATCGTGCCCCATTCCGTTATTGTCTAGAGGATAAGAGCCCTGAGGAGAAACGTGGAGTTAAATACACTATATTCTAACTAGGAGGTTTGCAGGTTTCACTTAAAGAGATGGAAAAAATTATGCTGAGGTATACTCCTGCTCTAGAGATGGAAGGAGTTCCTCTCAACTTCTGTCTGGTTTTAATGCTTTTTAAGGAGAAATTCGAGAGGAAAATGTCAAGTGAACCAGCTTCTGCAAGCATGGGAGACCTTCATCCAAGGGATTCTCTTTGTTTGGAAAGATTTGTTAGTTTGGTGGAGTTTTTTAAATCTGCGACCTTACATTTTTTTTACTATTGCTTTCAGGTTTGCACTATGAGTTGTAATGTCTTTTAGTGCCCCTAACATAAAATTGAAACCTAGAAGTAGAGTTTTAAACTGCAAAAGTCTCCTCTTAGTATTTGTGAGGTATCCTGGTTTGGGGGTTAGTGTGCAAACTTAATCTCCTTAAGCAGAAACTTTACTGAGCCTACAAAGGCACTGCTTTGCTTATGCAATTAGGGCTGTGTACCTTTGATGGTTCTACAGCAGCACAAATTCCATTATAATCGTATCTTGCATTTGTATATTTCATTGGTAGCACCCCTTTTGAGATGGGCTGTAGGGTGTTGATAGAACTGTTTGAAGATGAGGAAACAGCCTCAAGGACAGAACTTTACCGAGGTCATGTCCCTAGGAAGTGATGGAACCAATTCTTAAACCTAGGCTTTCTGACCTTCATCTAATGTTCAGTTTGCTATATTACGTCTCACTTTTTGTGAGAGTGAGGTGGTCACAGAGAATAAGCAAGGAGGCTCACTTAAAAATTTTAAGAAGTATTATTCAATTCCCTTTTCCTTTATATTTTTAAGGCTTCATTTTTTCTCAACTTTTTAATACTTTAATATTATTTCTAAGCATGTTGAAGAATTGAAGAATATCCTATTGAAAAAGTTCTTAGGTTGAATAACTCCAAGTCTCAGCTACTTGGTTTTCAGTGAGTTTGTCTTAGGTGAAGATTCAAAAAGATTTGATTTCCTCAGTAATTTTTTTTTTTCTTCTTTTTTTTTTTTTTTGGAGACGGAGTCTCGCACTGTCGCCCGGGCTGGAGTGCAGTGGTGCGATCTCAGCTCACTGCAACCTCTGCCTCCCGGGTTCAACCGATTCTGCTACCTCAGCCTCCCGAGTAGCTGGAGTTACAGGCGCCTGCCACCACGCCCGGCTAATTTTTGTAATTTTAATAGAGATGGGGTTTCACTATGTTGACCAGGCTGGTCTGGAACGCCTGACCTCGTGATCCACCTACCTCGGCCTCCCAAAGTGCTGGGATTACAGGAGTGAGCCACCGAGCCCAGCCTTCCTCAGTAATTTGAATCAAATATGTTTGTCTAGATTTTTCTTCCCAGTGCTCTGCACAATCAGAGAAACATCATTAGGAATGAACTGTAGAAATAACCCCTGAAAGTATAGTGTTCGTCTAGACTTTATTCTTTCGCTGCAAAGTAGTTTTCTTTTAAGGGTATATGTTTTTTCATTTTTTTGTTTCCTTTTTAATTTTTTATTGGCAAATGATTGCGTGTATTTATGGGGTGCAATGTGATGTTTTGATATGTATACATTATTGAAAGAGGCTAACATAGCCATCACCTTACCAACTTACCATTTTGTTATGAGAATGTTAAAAATCTATTTTAGCAATTTTGAAATATACCATACATTATTAGTATTAGCTGTGGTCACCTTGTAGTGCAATAGATAGCTAAAACTTATTCCTCCAGTCTAATTGAACTTTGTACTCTTGGATCAACATCTTTTCCCCATCTGTCCCACCCCCGAACTCCCAAGCCTCTGGTAACCATCTTTCTACTCAATGTTTCTATGAGATAAAGTTGTTTAGATTCCACATGTAAGTGAGATCATACAGTATTTTTCCCCAGAGACTGATAAGAGAATCCAGCTGCTTTTTATTAAGATAAATATTAAAGACATTTGCAAAAATGTAAATCCGTGTTACTTTTCTCATTAGATTTCTTTTTTAAGTTATTCTCATTAAAAGTATTTTTATTAACTTGTAATGGGCTTATAAATATTTTAAATAAAAACATTTGAAATCTGTCTCAGTTTCAATTTCTAATATGGGAAATATCAACACATACTGTCCATATAAACATAAAGCTCATTGGGGTTCTCATTAAGTTTTAAGTGAAAAGAAATCCTGGGACAAAAGGTTTTGAGAACTACTGATGTGATGCAATTTATTTATGATATGATTTTAATTGAGCTCTTTATGTGAACTAGATTTGTTTTAAGTGTTTGTACTCATCAACTTATGGTATGACTTCAGGTAAAGAAGGAGAAGTTGAGAAAAATAGTGCAAAGTACTGTTCAATAATATTTCCTGTGCTTTATTTAATGTTCACACTAGCGCTGCAAGGAAGGTATTACTGTTTTCGTTTTACAGATAGAAAAACTAAGGCTTACAGAGGTTAATTATACTTCTTATAGATTTGGCAGCCAGGAAGTGGTAGACCAGAAATTCCCACTCAGGTTTTCAGCCCCTGTGTCCAGTGTTCTCATCAATGCACTTACTTGACATTTTCCCTGGTGGATAAGTTTTACTCCTATAAAAAGCAAATTAACGGCCGGGCGCGGTGGCTCAAGCCTGTAATCCCAGCACTTTGGGAGGCCGAGACGGGCGGATCACGAGGTCAGGAGATCGAGACCATTCTGGCTAACACGGTGAAACCCCGTCTCTACTAAAAATACAAAAAACTAGCCGGGCGAGGTGGCGGGCGCCTGTAGTCCCAGCTACTCCGGAGGCTGAGACAGGAGAATGGCGTAAACCCGGGAGGCGGAGCTTGCAGTGAGCTGAGATCCGGCCACTGCACTCCAGCCTGGGTGGCAGAGCAAGACTCCGTCTCAAAAAAAAAAAAAAAAAGCAAATTAATTAATAATACATACTTCTTGAGGTTATTTTAGGAATTAGTGACTATAAAATATCTTATGAAACTTACATAAAGTATTTACTATACAGATTGGCTTCGAAAGGCCAGTAATTGTACATTCGTCTTTTCCACGTTATATCTTTTACATAGGAATTATAATAAAAGACTATGCCTATAAAGTCTTTACCCTGAATATAATACAAAACTTATTTGTAGAAGTATATTTTATTATAGTGCCCTATCCCAAAGCTGACATAAAATGTTTTAAAATATAGGCAAACTTTGCAAAGTATTATGCTAGTGAGTTTTAAATCTTAGTGTAAACCAGCTATTTTCTACAAATAGATGAAGTATGAAAATTAACAGAGACAAAAGTTGAAAACAAATAATTAGGATAAAAATAATAAAGTTATTAAATGTCTTCTCAAAATGTACCTGGACTTATGTGTTCAGCCTTTCAGAAAAAAAGATAATTTGCATAGTATAAAAACTTGGACAAAGAAAAGGTGAAGAGCCTCTATTTTGTTTCTGAATTGTATGTAATTTCTTCCCAAAACCTACTTTGAAAGTTTCAATCATTTAGATGCCGGCGAAATTGTCTAAGGAACCAAGATATAATCCAGTTTTCTTGGATTTCAGTACTATACCAATTCTTGTTATAAAAAAAAAAAATTTCACAGACACCCCTGAACTTCAAATGTTTGAAACATTCTCAGAGTTCTTACACAACCATAAAACAAAGCAGTCAAGTGAAACTACAAAATCATTGCCATTTGAATCAGTTTTCATATATTGAATATGTATTTTGCTGAGTCACTGCCTACTTGTATGGAGTTTTTCGTACCTACTTATATATACTATATATATACATTCCCTGCTTAATATATATAAATAATAGCAAGGTTTTTTATTTGAACCCTTTCAGTACCTTCATTTCTATAGCTAACGGTATTTTCATTGCCCTTCATTTAGTGCAAATGCGTCATTTAGTTATATAAGGTGGTCACCCAGGGAATCCCCAGAGCAGGCTCGTGTTAATTTTTTTAGATAGCAAAAGTCAGATAGCAAAACAAAAAGAATTATATTGTTATAGAACTTTCTTGCACAACCTGGAATACATCTATTTTCCTGAGAGGTCTGTTGATCCTGGTTTGAAAAAGAGGTAGTCCATTGATGAGTTTATTAATAGTTTTAAACACAGTTGCCGGAAACTTAGATCAAGTAGATTAAACCAAAAATAATTATTTTCTCTCTTAACTGAAAAGCTGTTGTGGATAATTTGCTGCAGGCATGGCTAGCTTCAGGTGTTTAAATGGTATCATCAGGACTTGAATGTTTACCTACTCTCCCTTTCTCTACTCAGAATCTTACAACTTTGCTATCTTTGTTAGGTTCTTTCTTTGGTACTTTTTCTCCACATCGCTCCCAAGCTTATATCCTACCAGCTGATTATTTTCTTTCTTTTTATCTTTTTTTTTTTTTTTAAGATGATGTCTCACTCTTGTCTCCCAGATTGGAGTGCAGTGGTATGATCTCGACTCACTGCAACCTCCAGTTCAAGCGATTCTCCTGCCTCAGCCTCCTGAGTAACTGAGATTACAGTCACTTGCCACCACGCCTGGCTAATTTTTGTAGTTTTAGTAGAGACAGGTTTCACCATGTTGGTCAGGCTGGTCTCGAACTCCTGACCTTGCGATCTGCCCTCCTCTGCCTCCTAAAGTGCTGGGATTACAGGCGTGAGCCACTGCGCCTGGCCTTATTATTTTCTTAATAGCATTATTGAGATACATTCATATAGCATACAATTCACTTATTTGAAGTGTGCATTCAGTGGTTTTAGTATATTCACAGTTGTGCAGCTAGCACCACAATTTTAGAACATTTTCATCACCCCAGTAAGAAACCCTGTACCCATTAACAGTCACTCCCCATTTCCCACCAACCCTCCCAACCATATGCAGCCACTACTCTACTTTCTGTCTATGGATTTGCCATTTCTAGACATTTCACACGAATGAAATCATACAATATATGGTCTTTTTGACTGTCTTCCTTCATTTAGTATAATGTTCTCAAGGCCCATTCGTATTATAACATTTATCAGTGCTTCATTTCTTTTTATTACCAAATAGTATTCAGTTGTATGGATATATCACATTTTGTTTATCCATTCCTGAGTTGATGGGTATTTGAGTTGTTTCCACTTTTTGTCTGTTGTGAATAATGCCACTGTGAACATTTGTGTGCGAATATTTGTGTGGACATATGTTTTCAATTGTCTCCAGGAGTGTAATTGTTGGGTCATATGATAACTCTGTTTAACTTCATGAGGAACTGCCAAAATGTTTTCCACAGTGGCTGCACCATTTCACATTCCCATCAGCAGTGTATGAGGGTTCCAATTTCTCTACATCCTTGCCAACACTTGTGATTATCTGTCTTTTAATTCTAGCCATCCTAGTGGGTGTAAAGTGACATCTATTAACTATTCAAGTGTTTTTTTATTGTGGCAAAATACATATACTATTTACCATTTTAACTATGTTAATCTATTATTTTTAACTTTTTGTAGAATAAACTCTTGTAAAACATAGTTGAGTTTTAGATACTTAAAAGCTGAAACCAAAAAATAACTAAATAGGAATTATTTATGCAGGCAGTCTTCAAAAAAATGAATGGGTTGTGTTCAGTAGGTGTTTCCTGAGTCAGTTATTCAGAATTCATTTTTTTCCCCCGGAAGAACAGTGTATTAAACATGGGTATAGTGTCTCCACCTGAATCAGTAGCTGAAATATGGAGTGTTCTTTCCTCTTGTGCCTATTTTGATGCCAACTCTGAGTTGCAGAACCTAGAGACCCTCCGGAGTTGCTATTATGGGAGCTCTAAGATGCCCGCTACATATATTTGCTGGATATTCCATTTCTCTGACAGCTTACTTAATCCCCCATACAATTCCTTCCCCTGCCACCAAAATTCTGATGTGGTGACTTTAGGGGTTTTTGTGATAGTTTTAGAAGGCTGCAGTCCTTCCCCAAAGGAATCCATGCAATTGTATGTATTTGTTTATTTTAAAAACTGGAACTAAGTATGGTAGTATTCTATTGACGTGTTGTCCCATAGAAATTCCATAGCTGCGTCATCCACTGCAGTAGCCGCTAACCACTTGTGGCTTTTGAGCACTATGAAATATGGCTAGTGACTGAGGAGCCTGGATTTTTATTTTTTAATTAAGTTGAAGTAGCCACATGTGGCTAGTGGCTAGTGGTTACCTCATTGGATAGCACAGCCTTGGACTGAAGTTATGGCTCTAATGGCATCCAGAGATTTCTGACTTTTTAGAGCGTTTATGAGCATACCAATTAAGACTTTGGTGGCTGCATTGAGCCTCAAAAGCTATCTCTATAGCCATAGGCAGTAATATGACTTGTTTATATAGTCTACTTGTATGTTTAGTAATCATTTTAGGATGGTTATGCTAATAAATATTTTATATGATCATTTAATTAAAGTGTTAAGCCAGGCACAGTGATGTTCACCTCTAGTCCTAGTTACTTGGGAGGATCAGTTGAGCCCAAGAGTTCAAGGCTGTGATATGCGATGATCAGTCATGCTTGTGAATGGCCGTGGCACTCCAGCCTGGGCAACATAGCGAGACCTTGTCTCTAAAAAATAAAAATAAAAAAAATGTAAAAAAAATGTGTTATATGAATCTCATAGGCTGTACAATTGTGACTTTAGAGAATTCTGTGCTCCTGGTAGCAATAGATCCTTAATGTTGAGGAAGAATTGTCATGTATTTACGTGACGTATGTATTACCTTAATTCTAATTTAGGAACAAGCACTAACTATCCAAGAAGTTGAGTTTGAAGAGATTTGAATAGTCAGACCTCAGAACTAGGGACATGTACCTAATTACAGAATTCACTAGAGAATCTTGTATTAGAAATCCAAACGTTTATACAAGTAACTTATTCTGGAGTTAAAGTAATATTTTCCCCTTTGGTCTAATTCAGTCCAAATAATTTGGAATTAGGGAAAGTTTGCTTTTGCCAGTTGGAAGATAAAGACAAATGTGGAGACTGAATTAGCTTTGTATATCCTACTTCAGATTTCTGATGTTTGATTTTTACCTTTTTTGTTTTATAACTGAAATAGTATTTTAAAAGTGTGTATTCTGTATGTAGAATATATGATATGTGCAGTGCACGAGAACTCAGGATACAAATTCCCGTTTTAGAAAACAATTCAATTTTTTTTGATAATGTTAACGGCTTTTTGAAAATCCTGAAGAATCGTAGACAGATTGTAAACTTCTGAAGGCAAGGACTATGACTTATTCATCTTCGTATTTCCCTAGAGCCTAGCACAGTACTCTGAGCACAAAAGGCAATGAGCAGTTACTTTCTAGTGAATTGTTCTGTTATGCAATTTATCCAATTTTCTGTTACTTTTCGGTTCAGAGTTGATTCAAAAAACTAAAAATATCTAAATGTATGTGTTTTCTTATAGTAATAATATTTCTGAAACGTGAATAGGAATCAGTTAAAGATTAATGTCACTTAGCATTTCAGAATTCAGATTTACTAAAACATATATTACAGGATAATTACTCATTATACTCATTAAGGTAAAGATGCCTTTTGAAGTTTATTTGTAATCTGATAACTCCGATTTCTTCAAGTAGTAAATTACAGAATTCTGTACGTTAAATGTATTCATTTGGGAATGAACCAGTTACAGAAAATGAATTACCTGGGTGTATCAAACATATCAAACTCAAAAGGTGGGCTTTTGTAGGAGAAAGAGACTAAATTAGTGTGCATTTAATTTAACAAAATCCACACTAGTAGTAGACATCTTCATTTTAGAGGGTGGAAAACTGAGACCTGGCTTACTATCTTGTCTGGAGTCATATGGTGAGTGTGCTAGAGATCAAAATTAGACCCAAAGATTTTGGATCTCAGGTTTCATGTTTTAGTACTTGGTATCACTTAAAGTGACTCATAACATTGATTGATGTCATGTGTTGGTACTTAGGTGACCTTGCAACTTCATGGATGACAACAAACCTTTTCAACCAAAAAGTAAGTATTTCCGTTGTAGTTGATACTAATAGGCATGGTTTTTGTACTGTAAACCTTTCAAAACAAAAGATTAGAGACAGAAATGGGCACATTTTCTTAAAAACAATTATTTATTTATTTATTTATATATTTTTTGAGACAGAGTCTCGCTCTGTCGCCCAGGCTGGAGTGCAGTGGCGCGATCTTGGCTCACTGCAAGCTCCACCTCCTGGGTTCACGCCATTCTTCCACCTCAGCCTCCTGAGTAGCTGCGACTACAGATGCCCACCACAACGCCTGGCTGATTTTTGTATTTTTAGTAGAGACAGGGTTTCACCGTGTTAGCCAGGATGGTCTCGATCTCCTGATCTCGTGATCCACCTGCCTCGGCCTCCCAAAGTGCTGGGATTACAGGCATGAGCCACCGCACCTGGCCTGTTTGTTTATTTTTAAGACATTCTCACTCTGTCACCCAGGCTGGAGTGCAGTGGCATGATCTCGGCTCACAGCAATCTCCGCTGCACAGGTTCAATCTGTTCTCATGCCTCAGCCTCCCAAACAGCTTGGATTACAGGCATCCGCCACCACACCTGGCTAATTTTTGTATTTTTAGTAGAGATGGGGTTTCACCATGTTGGCCAGGGTGGTCTCGAACTGACTGACTGATCCACCCACATTGTTCTCCCAAAGTGCTGGGATAATAGGCGTGAGTCACTGTGCCTGGCCAAAACAAATACTTGTTAAAGTAATACATAGTCCTAGTTTAAAAAAAAATACAGTAAACATGTTGGTAATAGATATGAAATGTTTCCTTCTCATCCCCAGAGATAACTACTGTTGTAGGTTGAGTATACATAATCACAAACTTTTTTCTATGCATAGACAAAAAATAATTTCTAAATAAGATCATACTATATATGCTATTATGTGCCTTTTAAAAATTTTTGCTCAGTAGTATATCTTGAAATTAACAGTGGCAGAACTCAGTTAAAAAGCATAGGGAAGACCTATTATTTGTTCCCATAATATCATCACAGTGGTATCAACATGAATGTAAATTTTTTTTAATTATCAGTATATATGAGTCTCCCTTACTTCTTTAAATCTGACATTGCCTGGGTTTACCTAGTTCTTACCCCATAGATAATCATATGTTAAGTACCTACTACGTATCCAATACACTACTGTGTGTAGGAGGAAATAGAAAGAAAGTATGTTCTTCACTCTCCAGGAGCTTACTTTGGAGTTGAACATGTATAATTAAGACACACTAAGAAGTAGTAGGCAGTTTGAGATCATATATATTAAATCTTGAATTTCTTAGCACAGACTGTCAGTGCAGTAAGGTTAAAGAAAAACAAGTCTGATGGTTTGCTGAGGAAGTTATAATTGAACTAAGAGTTGGGAAGGGGCAAGGAATCAATTTGAAGTTAGATACTTATTAATATGGCATTTTCCTGAATCTCTGTTACCACTTCTATTAGGTAGATATTGTGCTCATGTTAGAGGTGAGAAAATAGGTTCAAGTAATTTCTCCAGAGTCACATAATTAGAAATGGTGCAATGAGGATTTGAACTATTCAATTTGATGTCAAGTCCATGCTCTTTCCACTATACTCGAATGATGTGGACAGTATAAGGTAAGGAGAAAGGATATTCCAGGTGGAGGAAGCCGTACGAATGAGGACTTCAGGGGGCACAATGAGTGCGGTATTTTCAAGTATTCAGAATATACAAATACTGAAATATGAATTAATACTTTTAATTGTCTGACTTAGAACATTCTATATGTTTTTTTGAGGTGGTGTTTGGAATAAAAGGGTCAGTTCATAATATTGGTTACTTTTGGGAGAATGTGAAGATTTTTTGTTTTGCGGGTTTCTTTGTTTGGTAGGCAGACTACTGAACATGAAACAGTGTTATGCCAAGCCATGATATCTGGCATATCTGTATAGAAGAGGAAATCAAAATGTTTTAAAAGAATGGAACCAATTTGTTAAGAGGTTTTGTTTGTGTCCTATCCTCAAATCATTGTTTTCAAGTTTTACATGTTAAGGCCATGCTAAAGGATGGTCTTAATTTTTGAGTCAAAAGTAGAAATGGCGTTATTTTAGTATAGTAAAATTACTGTTAGGAATGACTGCACTTGAAAAACAAAGATATCATTGTTTAAACCAGAACCCTGAAATTGTTTTATATTGTTTCTATTTATTTATAGTTGTCCCCCACAGTCCACATGTCTCTCCATCACTTATATACATTCCCATTTTTATTATTTATTTATTTTTTATTTTTTGGAGACAGAGTCTAGCATTGTGGCCCAGACTGGAGAGCAGTGGTGCCATCTCTGCTCACTGCAACCTCTGCCACTCAGGATCAAGTGATTCTCCTGCCTCAGCCTCCCAAGTAGCTGGGATTGCAGGTGTGCCCCACCGCTCCCGGCTAATTTTTGTAATTTTAGTAGAGACAAGGTTTCGCCATGTTAGCAAGGCTGGTCTCAAACTCCTGGCCTTATCTCAGTCTACCAAAGTGCTGGGATTAAAGATGTGAGCCACCATGCCCAGACTCTATTGCTGTTATGTTAGTTTACATCTCCACTACTTTTTAACCTAAACAATACATGATCTTTTTTTAAAGTCAAACTAACTTGAAAAGACTTTTAAGTTACATAAGCACTGTCTCTTGAAGGGAGGGAGTGAAGGAGAGAGAGAGAGAGAGAGAGGTAGAGATAGGTGTGTATGTGTGAGCGCATGCACGTACCTATATCCTCCCTGTTTTTCAAGCTAAAAAATTGAAAAGCATGTACTTTCAGTTGTATAGCTGTTTTTCTAATACTTACTTCCACATTTCTCAATTTTTAAAACTCATGTACATACAGTTGTCTCTTGAATCATCATGTTTTGCCATTACCTAGTGATTTTCTATCAAGGAAGATGAGGATTTTAGTTTTCTTAAAACTTTTTCTTCCTTTTAAGCATCTCTCAATATAGTTATATCTTAATTTTTGAGTAAATCATATTCGATGATTTTATGATGACCATAATACTGTTCACAGGTGAGCGTGGTACTGTATTAATGTATTATGATGGATACATTTCCTTTTCTGTTTTTATATATTGCTCAATTAAAATTTTCGTTTTATAAGTTAGCAAAGTTTATTAAAACCTGTAGCCACTCACACCCTTCCAGAGCCTTTTTTCTTTTTTTATTTTCTGAGACAGAGTCTCACGCTGTTGCCCAGGCTGGAGTGCAGTGGCGTGATCTCAACTTACTGCACTCCCGGGTTCCAGCAATTCTCCTGCCTCAGCCTCCCTTCTAGCTGGGATTAAAGGCGTGCGCCACCATGCGCTGCAAATTTTTGTATTTTTGTTTTCAGTAGAGACAGGATTTTGCCATGTGGACCACGCTGGTCTCACACTCCTGACCTCAAGTGATCTGCCCGCCTCAGCCTCCCAAAATGCTGGGATTAAGGTCGTGAGCTACCACGCCCTGTCACTTCCTAGTCCCCTTTTTTTCTTGAGATAAAGTCTCCCAGTCACCCAGACTGGAGTGCAGTGGCGCGATCTTGGCTCACTGCACCTCCCACTCCCAGGTTCCAGCGATTCTCATGCCTCTGCCTCCCGTGTAGCTGGGAATACAGGCGTACGCCACCACCACACCTGGCCCCATGGCCTCTTAATTCACTTTTCCTACACTGTGAAACTTGTCAGGTAATCTAACAATTTAATGTTTAGTATTTTAATAATATTTGGGGGGATTGGCAGGTTCCTGGGAGTGAGTAGTATTCTCCTGCACTACTCTGGCTTGTTGCTCTGTAGGCCTACTGCACAGCTATTGTCCTGGGACTTTCTTTTGTTTTTGTATTGTGCTGAATGTCAGATTTTCTGCATACTGTGTCATTCTCCTTAAGTCTTGTTTTGGTGGATTCTTACTGAGAAAGGGTGAATGAGAGGGATTTGTTGTATAATATTGCTGGTCTGTATTCTTTTTTTTTTTCTTTTTTTTTTTGGAGATACGCCCTTACTCTGTTGCCTAGATTGGAGTGCAGTGGTACCTTCATGGCTCACTGCAGCCCCCACCTCCTGGGGCTCAGGTGATTTTCCCACCTCAGCTTTCTGAGTAGCTGGGGCTAGAGGTGCATGTCACCATGCCTGGCTAAGCTGTTCTTTATTCTTGTTTGTTTGTTTGTTTGTTTGAGACAGAGTCTCACTCCATCACCCAGGCTAGAGTGCAGTGGCAGGGCCCAGTCTCGGCTTACTGCAACCACCGGCTCCCGGGTTGAGGCAATTCTTGTGCCTCTGCCCCCAAGCAGCTAGAATTACAGGTGCGCACCACTGTGCCCAGTTAATTTTTGTATTTTTGGTAGGTACGGGGTCTTACCATGTTATCCAGGCTGGTCTCGAACTCCTGGCCTCAAGTGATCCACCTGCCTCGGCCTCCCAAAGTGCTGGGATTACAGGCCTGGGCCACCGCACCCAGCCACCTGGCAATTTCCAGTATTCTGAAATTTCATGTGTCTTTCTAGTGTAGTTTTTATTCTTGATCATCATGCTGACTGCTAGTGGGCCCTTTTGATTCTGTAGATTTGTATCCATGAGAACTGGGAATTTTTCTTGTATTTTCCTTTGATTACTTCTCCTCTCCTTTGTGTCTTACTTTTGTTTTTCCTGGAACTTTTGTTAGGTACATTTTATACCTTTGAAATTGATTTTTCTACCAATCTTGTTTTCTGTGTTTAATATATGTTTTTTTTGTCTTTTGGCTTCACATTTATTCAACTTTGACATTTGACTTTTTTTTTTTTTTTTTTTACTTAATTTTGGCTGTCTTTATATAATATTGTTGTCTTATCTCTCTAAAGATGCTAATTATATCCTGTTGTCTCTTGCTCTCTGTATTATCTCTGTCTTTTTTTAACTTTTAAGTTCAGGGATACATGTGCAGGTTTGTTATGGGTACACTCATGTCTTGGGGGTTTATTGTATAGGTTATTTCACCACTCAGGTATTAAGCCTAGTACGCATGAGTTATTTTTCCTAATCTTCTCCGTCCTTCCACCCTCAAGTAGGCCCCCAGCATCTGTTGTTCCCCTCTGTATGTCTGTGTGTTCTCATCATTTAGCACCCACTTATAAGTGAGAACAAGTGGTATTAGGTTTTCTGTTCCTGCATTAGTTTGCTAAGGATAATGGCCTCCAGCTCCATCCATGTTCCTGCAAAGGACATGACCTTGTTCTTTTTTATGGCTACAAAGTACTCCATGGTGTATATGTACCGCATTTTCTTCATCCAGTCTACCATTGATGGGCACTTGGGTGGATTCCATGTCTTTGCTCCTGTGAATAGTGCTGCAGTGAACATATGTATACATGTGTCTTTTTGATAGAGCAGTTTACATTCCTTTGGGTATATACCTAGTAATAGAATTGCTGGGTCTGATGGTAGTTATGTTTTTAACTCTTTGAGGAATCACCACACTGTCCTCCACAGTGGTTGAACTAATTTACACTCCCACCAACACTGTATAAATGTTCCTTTTTCTGTGCACCCTCCCCAGCGTCTGTTTTTTTTTGACTTTTGAATAATAGCCATTCTGACAGGTGAGAGATTATATCTCAGTGTGGTTTTGATTTGCATTTCTTTAATGATCAGTGATGTTGTGCTTTTTTTTAAATATGCTTGTTGGCTACATGTATGTCTTCTTCTGATAAGTGTCTGTTCATATGCACTGCCAACTTTTTAATGGGGTTGTTTGCTTTTTATGTTATAAATTTGTTTAAGTTCCTTATATATGCTGGATATTAGCCCTTTGTCAGATGCATAGTTTGCAAAATTTTTCTCCTATTTATAGGTTGTTTACTCTGTCTATAGTTTCTTTTGCTGTGCAGAAGCTCTTTTGTTTAATTAGAGCCCATTTGTCAATTTTGGCTTTTGTCATAATTACCTTTGATGTCTTTGTCATGAAGTCTTTGCCCATTCCTACGTCCAGAATGGTATTGCCTGGGTTGTCTTCCAGGGTTTTTATAGTTTTGGGTTTTACATTGAAGTCTTTGATCCATCTTGAGTTGATTTTTGTTTATGGTGTAAAGAAGGGGTCCAGTTTCAGTCTCTTGCGTATGGCTAGCCAGTTATCCTGGCACCATTTATTGAATAGGGAGTCCTTTCCCCCATTGTGTGTTTTTGTCAGTTTTGTCGAACATCAGATGGTTGTAGGTGTGTGGCCTTATTTCTTTCTGGGCTCTCTATTCTGTTCCATTGGTTTATATATGTGTTTCTGTACCAGGACCATGCTGTTGTGGTTATTGTAGCCCTGTACGGTTTGAAGGCAGGTAGCATGATGCCTTCATCTTTGTTCTTTGTGCTTAGGTTTGCCTTGGCTGTCCAGGCCTTTTTTTGGTTCCTTATGAATTTTAAAATAACTTTTTTTTGTTCTGTGAAGAATGTCGTCGGTAGTTTGATAGGCATATCATTGAATCTATAAATTGCTTTGGGCAGTATGCCATTTTAACAATATTGATTCTTCCTATTAATGAGCATAGAATGTTTTTCCATGTGTTTGTGTCATCTCTGATTTCTTTCGGCAGTGTTTTGTAATTCTCATTGAAGAGATTCTTTAACCTCCCTGGTTGGCTCTATTCCTAGGTATTTTATTCTTTTTGTGGCTATTGTGAATGGGATTGTGTTCCTGATTTGGCACTTGGCTTGACTGTTGTTGGTGTATAGGAATGCCGGTGATTTTTGTACGTTGATTTTGTATCCTGAGACTTTGCTGAAGGTGTTTATCAGTTTAAGGCACTTTTGGGCTGAGACTACGAGGTTTTCTAGATAGTGGCTCATGCTATCTGCAAACAGGGGTAGTTTGACTTCTTGTCTTCCTATTTGGATGCCATCTATTTCTTTCTCTTGCCTGATTGTGGGACTTCCAATACTGTGTTGAATAGGAACGATGAGAGAGAGAGCATCCTTGTCTTGTGCTGGTTTTCCAGGGGAATGCTTCCAGCTTGTGCCCATTCCATATGATGTTGCCTGTGGGGTTGTCATAGATGGCCATTATTATTTTGAGATGTTCCTTCAATACCTAGTTTATTGAGATTTTTTTGTTTGTTTTTGTTTTTTGTTTTTTGTTTTGAGGCAGAGTCTCACTCTGTCGCCAGGCTGGAGTGCAGTGGCACAAACTTGGCTCACTGCAACCTCCGCCTCCCGGGTTCAAGCCATTCTCCTGCCTCAGCCTCCCAAGTAGCTGGGACTGCAGGCATGCGCCACCACGCCCAGTTAATTTTTGTATTTTTAGTAGAGATGGGGTTTCACCATATTGGCCAGGATGGTCTCGATCTTTTGACCTCGTGATCCACCCGCCTCGGCCTTCCAAATTGCGGGATTACAGGCCTGAGCCACCACACCTGGCCGTTTATTGAGAATTTTTAACACGAAGAGGTGTTGAATTTTATTGATAGCCTTTACTATGTCTATTGAGATAATCAGATAGTTTTTGTCCTTAGTTCTGTTTATGTGATGAATCACATTTACTGATTTGCATGTGTTGAACGAACCCTGCATCCCAGGGATAAAGCCTACGGGATAGTAGTAGATAAGCTTTTTGATGCGCTGCTGTATTTGGTTTGCCAGTATTTTGTTGAGGATTTTTGCATTCATATTCATCAAAGATGTTGGCATGAAAGCTTTTTGGTTTTTTGATTATTGGTTTTTTCGTTTTTCGTTTTTCTTTTTTTTCTGAGACGGTGTCTCACTCTGCTGCCCAGGCTGTAGTGCAGTGGCACGATCTCATCTCACTGCAACCTCCGCCTCCTGGGTTCAAGCAATTCCCCTGCCCCAGCCTCCCAAATAGTTGGGCTTACAGCTATGCACCATCATACCTGGCTAGTTTTGTATTTTTAGTAGAGATAGGGTTTCACCATGTTGGCCAGGCTGGTCTTGAACTCCTGGCATCAAGTGATCCGCCCACCCCGGCCTCCCAGAGTGCCGAGATTAAGGTTGTGAGCCCCTGCGCCTGGCTCCTTCTGTCACCTCTGTGTGTGTGTGTGTGTGTGTGTGTGTGTGTGTTTCACACGAAGTCTAGCGCTGCCTCCCAGGCTGGAGTGCAGTGTTTGCACCTCCCCTTCCTGGGTTCCAGAGATTCTCATTCTCTTCCTGGGTTCCAGAGATTCTCATTCCTTAGCCTCCTGGGCAGCTGGGACTACAGACATGCACCACTACCATGCCCGGCCCCATGGCCTCTTAATTCACTTATCCTACACTGTGAAACTTGTCAGGTTATCTAACAATTTAATGCTTAATATTTTGGAAGTTTGTCAAGTCTCCTGGAAGTGATATTCTCCTGCACTGCTCTGGCTGTTTGCGCTGTAGGCCTACTGCACAGCTGTTGTCCTGGGACTTTCTTTTGTTTTTGTATTGTGCCGAATGTCAGATTTTCTGCATCCTGCATTGTCCTCCTCCTTAAGTCTTGTTTTGGTGGATTCTTCCTGAGAAAGAAAGGGTGAATGAGAGGGAAATGTTGTATAATATTGCTGGTCTTTATTCTTCCTTTTATTTTTTTCTGACAGGTCCTTTATCTTGCCTAGACTGGAGTGCAGTGGTGCCGTCATGGCTCACTGCATCCCCAACCTCCTGGGGCTCAGGTGATTCTCCCACCTCAGCGTTCTGAGTAGCTGGGACAGAAGTACTTGCCATCATGCCTGACTAAGCTGTTGTGTTTTTTTTTGTTTTTTGTTTTTTTTTTCTTTTTGAGACTCAGTCTTACTCTGTTGCACAGGCTAGAGTACAGTGGTGTGATTTCATCTCACTGCAACCTCTGCCTCTTGGGTTCAAGTGATTCTTCTGCCTCTGACTCCCAAGTAGCTGGGATTACAGGCATTCGCCATCACCCTGGCTAATTTTGTATTTTAGTAGAGATGGGGTTTCACCATGTTACCCAGGCTGGTCTCGAACTCTTGACCTCAAGTTAACCGCCCACCTCGACTTTCCAGAGTGTTGGGATTACAGGTATGAGCCACCGCGTGCAGCCAAGTTTTTTTGTTGTTTCTCTTCCAGGTTTTGTTATCAGGACAATGCTGGCCTCATAGAATGAGTTAGGAAGGACTTTCAGTAGAAATAGTACCAGCTCTTCTTTGTACATCTTGTAGAATTCAAGTGTGAATTCATCTGGTCCTCACCTTTTTTTTTATTGGTAGGCTCTTTTTACTGGTTCAATTTCAGAGCTCGTTATTATTCTGTTCAGGGATTCAGTTTATTTCTGGTTCAGTCTGGGGAGAGTGAATGTGTCCAGAAATTTATTCGTTTTTTCTGGATTTTGTAGTTGGTGTCCATAGAGGTGTTCATAATATTGTCTGATGTTTATTTGTATTTTTCTGGGTTCAGTTGTAACATCTCCTTTGTTGTTTCTTATTGTGTTTATTTGGGTCTTCTCTCTTCTGTATTAGTCTAGCTAGTGGCCTGTTTTATTAATTTTTTCAAAAAAACAGCTACCGGATTTATTGATCTTTTGAATGGTTTTTCTTTTCTCAGTCTCCTTCAGTTCAGCTCTGAGTTTGGGCATTTCTTGTCTTCTCTGTCAGCTTTGGGATTGGTTTGCTCTTCTTGGTTCTCTAGTTCTTTTTGTTGTCATGGTAGGATGTTAAATTGAGATGTCTTTTTGATGTGGGTGTTTAGTGGTCTCTTTACATAATCCCGTACTTCTCAGAAGTCTTGTTTGTTCCTTTTCATTCTTTTTCCCCTATATTTTTTTGGCTGTCTTAGAAAGCCAGTCTTCAAGCTCTGAGATTCTTTCCTCTGCTTGTTCTATTCTGCTATTAATACTTGTGATTGCATTTTGAAATTCTTGTATGTTATTCAGCTCTATCAGGTCAGTTGTGTTCTTTTCTATACTGGCTATTTTGTCTGTCAGCTCCTGTATTGTTTTATTATGATTCTTAGCTTTCTTGGATTAGGTTTCAGTGTACTCCTGCATCTCAATGACCTTTATACCTGTTCATATTCTGAATTCTTTTTTCTGTCCTTTCAGCCATCTCAGCCCCCTTCAGAACCCTTGGTGGAGAGCTAGTGTGGTTATTTGGAGGAAAGAAGGCACTCTGGCTTTTTGAGTTGTCAGAGTTCTTTTGCTGGTTCTTTCTCTTGTGGGCTTATGTTCCTTCAGTCTTTGAAGTCGCTGTCCTTTGGATTTTTTTTTTTTTCTTCTATCTGATGACCTTAGGAGTTTGATTGTGGTATAAGGTAGATTGAGTCAACTGGCTTCATTTCTAGATTTTAGGGGGCCAAGGCTCAGCTTACAACTCCTGGAGTGCATGCTCTAATTTTGCAGGACTGATACTGGGCCTCCGCTTTTTTCTCTGGCTTCTCAAGTTTAGGAACCCACTGTGCTAGGGGGACTGAGGTGCTCATGTACCTCTTGTCCCAGCACACCAATGGGTGGTGCCAGCCAAACTTTTGTAGGGCAGTGACAGCAGGGTCCGTTCCTGTTCACATATGCCAGTGGCAGCAGCAGCACAGCAGAGTGCACATTCATCAGCTGCTGCAGGATGCTAGCGGCTTCTGCGTGGACTTTCGCAGAAGCGGCAGAGGCAGCATGGCTCAGGGGTGCAGGGGCCCCAGCCGGCAACTGTGCGTATGGTCATGCTGCTGGTGACATTAGCGTGGGGATGGGTCACTGGCCAGTGCAGGACTGTATGCACTCTTTGTACATGTTGATACAAGCAGAGATGGCTGCTCAGGGTCGGGGAGGGTCCACTGTTCTCTGTGCCTAGTTACATTCTAGTGGCAGTGATGGCTCAGGGTCAGGGTGCTGGTGGGTACAGGGCTTGCGGGCTCTGTGCTCACCAAGGCTCCGACTACAATGGCATTATGGCAGAGGAGGGTAGGCAGAGTGTACTCCCACTGGCAGCAGGCAGGGCAAGGCACACATATACATGTGTGCTTACAGGGCAGGGAAGGCATGATCCACCTGCGCACATACGCACTGACTGGCAAAGTGATGTGGAGGGAGGCCGTGGACCCCGGGTAAGC
This sequence comes from Trachypithecus francoisi, assembly GCF_009764315.1. Taxonomy (NCBI): domain Eukaryota; kingdom Metazoa; phylum Chordata; class Mammalia; order Primates; family Cercopithecidae; genus Trachypithecus; species Trachypithecus francoisi. The sequence goes on along the minus strand of NW_022681471.1, from coordinate 19,118,740 downwards.
AGGAGTGGGGAGAATGAGCAGGTGGGCCGGAGCATGGCCACACGATGAACTGATCTTTGTTGGAGATCAGCTGGAGCTCTGAGTTTATTTCTTTTGCTACCATCTTCTGATTACAAGGCAGAAATGGCCACTCAGGGTTGGGAAGGGTCCACTGTAGACCATGCCTGTAGTCCCAGCTACTCAGGAGGCTGAGGCACGAGAATCAAGTCAGTAGGCTGGGCGTGGTGGCTCATGCCTGTAATCCCAGCACTTTGGGAGTCCGAAGCAGGCGGATCACTTGAGGTCAGACCAGCTGGAGCTCTCTGCTGGTCACACCTGGATGGCCAGCTCAGGAGCATGATGTGGGCCATCAGGGCACCCTAGGCTGTACTGCAAAAGGGAATGGGCAGGCTGGGGCCCCAGGAGAGGACAGCAGACCAAAGAGTGCTCAGGTCAGACCGGTCCTGTCTGATGGGCAAGGCCACCCTGCAGAGTTCAGGTCTGACAGTTCCTCTAGTGCTACAGTCTCTTATAGAGACAAGCAGAGCCTAGGGGGATGAACATCCCAGGCTGTGCTCCAATACAGATGCTCCTGCAGCAAACCCTCTGGGCTTCACACTGTCTCATGTGCTGCCTCTATCGCTTCTCTAAGCAGCTCTCCCTGCCAACCAAAGTGTCCGTGATGATCGAGGGATTTTCTGCTGCCGGGATCCCAAGAGGTCCGTGGCAAGAGTGAGTTGCTCCTTGCCAGTTCAATTCACCCATTCCCCTGGAGTCATTAGGGGCCAGGAACCAGTCCCTGTGCACAGTAGCCCCATGTGGGCTTCCCAGTTTCCTCCCGCTTCATTCCAGCTTCTGTGTCTTCCCTCAGCCTACTCAGTGCCTCCCCTTTGAAGATCTGTTAGGAGTGCACCAGTCGTCCCAGTTTCTTGGTGGCAGCTATTCCACCTAGCTGTATCTAGTCTGCCATCCTGCCTAGCTCTCGGTTTTCTTTAAAATCCTTTAATCTGTTTTATTGCTTTGGTGTTTCACATTGAAGGTTTTCCTCAATTTTCTGGTACTCATTGGTTGTCCACCCATATTTAAGAGTGAGGCACTAAAATGCTTCCCAGGAGATCTGAGTTTGGTCAGAACTTGTAGGCTGGTGATATTCACAGAATGTTTTTTACTCAGTTTCTTCAAATGAGAAATGTCTAATCTGTCCTGGAATGGAATTAAGTTTCACTTAATTTCCCTATTTTCAGTCTAGGACCTTATCCCTGCTTTGCTCTGTGCCTGATATACCTGAATCTGGTTCCGTTTTTCCAGTATATCTTCTACCTATTTTCTCTCAGTTTATCTCCCTTGTTTATACAAGTGGAGTTTTTTTTTTTTTCAGATAATAGCTACAATCTTTGTTGTAGATATAATCATTCTAGTCATATAACTAAAACTCACTTTGGATTTGATCCTGAAATGTATTGGCCACTGTAAATGACTACTATCCTTCATTATCTATCTGTCTAGCCAAGTTTAACTAGTTTAGATCTTAGAGATTTAGTTCTGAGTTTATTTCTTTTGCTACCATGTACTGATTACAAGGCAGAGATGGCCACTCACGGTTGGGAAGGGTCCACTGTAGACCATGCCTGTAGTCCCAGCTACTCAGGAGGCTGAGGCACGAGAATCAAGTCAGTAGGCTGGGCGTGGTGGCTCATGCCTGTAATCCTAGCACTTTGGGAGTCCGAAGCAGGCAGATCACTTGAGGTCAGGAGTTCGAGACCAGCCTGGTCAACATGGTGAAACCCCATCCCTACTAAAAATATAAAACTTAACTGGGCATAGCAGTGGGCACGTGTAATCCCAGCTACTTGGAAGGCTGAGGCAGGAGAATCGTTTGAACCCAGGAGGCAGAGGTTGCAGTGAGCTGAGATCATGCCTGGGCAATAAGAGCAAAACTCCGTCTCAAAAACAAATATCGAGTCAGTAATTGCTATTAGGATTATTAAAGTGCATCTTAAATATCATACTGTGTATTGCACAAAAAATATTTTTCTCTTTGAAAACAAAGTTTGCTTCTCTCCTTTTGAAAATTAGACATTTCAAAAATGGCAGAACTCTTTATGGAATGTGAAGAAGAAGAGCTAGAGCCATGGCAGAAGAAAGTAGAAGAAACTCAGGACGAGGATGACGATGAACTGATCTTTGTTGGAGAGATATCAAGTTCAAAACCAGCCATTTCAAGTAAGCATTTACTTTCAGTGAAGTAACGTTTCATAAGATGGTTGTTTCTAATGGAAAATATATGGAATATCTTATCTGTCCTTGATACTGTTGTTCTTCTGTAAGGAGTTAGAGGTAAGAGGGAGAGTAAAGGTCTGTAAGAACTTGTGAGAATCAAAGCGAGAATGTAGTTGAGGACTGGAGTAAGGAGGTGAGAGGTTAAAATATCAGATGTGAGCAAAAGGAAATAACTAAGTTAATTGAGGGTTAAGATGACCTGAACAACATTGTAAGCCTTCTGAGATTGAAAATCATAATTTTTAATGGAGCCAAGTAGCCTGTTTGTTAATTTTTTTTCTCCTTTAAACTCATATGTACAGAAATGAAGTGTTTGGAATACTTTTCTTAAAATATCATAATATGCTAAATAAGTTTGTGTTAGTGTCTCATGGGGGTTCTAATGTCTAAGCAACTGCCTCATCAAAGTATCATGATATATGACTATAAAATGCATAGGTGCTGCATCATTATAGAATCTCTGGTCTGTCTACCAGCATGTGCTGTAGCCTCTGGCTCATCTTCTGCAACTACTGTTTATATTCATGAAGGAGGGAGGGCCTGGTTTTCCAGCACTATGCTTGGACAGTGCAGGCAGTCAGCATACGTAAATCTTCATGGCTTTCTAGCAAAACATGTCCAGTACCTTTGTGGATTGTTAGATTTCTGTTAGAGTAATTAGACTTGGCATTATTATAATGTTAAAGTGAAGATATTGGTGATGCTTGTTAGAGTATCTTCTCCCTGTAATCCTAGCAGTTCGGGAGGCCGAAGTGGGTGCATCACTTGAAGCCAGGAGTTTGAGACCAGCCTGGCCAACATGGTGAAACCGCCTCTGTACTATAAAGATACAAAAATTAGCCAGACATGGTGGCATGTGCCTATATTCCCAGCTATGCAGTAGGCTGAGGCATGAGAGTCTCCTGAACCTGGAGGCAGAGGTTGCAGTGAGCCAAGATCATGTCACTGCACTCCAGCCTAGGCAAGAGAGCAAGACTATGTCTCAAAAAAAACAATTCTCAAAAGTGTGTAAAGTGCAAGGGACAACATAACTGAATTTCAGGAGAGAAAAAGGAAACAGATCCTTTTTCATTTTATTTACTTTTTTTAGGCCTGGAGAAGTCAAGGAATGTAGCCAGCATACCAGTCTTCTTACTTACCATGGCAATGAGTAATAGTGTGGTTAAGAGATGAGTTTTAAATTTTCTGAAAGCTTAGTTCTTTCTTCTCTTGGCTCTAAACTTGGGATAGCATTTCTACTCAGTTTTATCAGAGGCAGAATAATTTAGCTATTGAATTCTCAATGTCATTTCCTGTGGCAAATTGGGAGGTTCTGAGTGGAGAGCCACTTAAATTATTAATTGAGCTAGACATATTTGGCATATTTATTGTTGATAGTAGAATAGAATATTCTCTTACTTCAAGTCACTAATGTTTATGCTGAAATATTACCATATTTCAAAATTATCACTCAAATCATCTTATTGAAGCGTGACAATTAAGATTCAGGTTGGATTTATATTGATTGTAGATGACTTAGCAGTACTCAACCAAAACAATGTGTATTAGTTTTAAGAGATTCTACCAAAAAGGGTATAGGACCCAATATTGATAACTCAGAATTTAAGTGATTTTATTGATGTTTTATTTGTGAGCTATAAAATATTTTAGCATATGGAATATCATCTAAATGTTTCTATGGAACTGCAATGAAGGCAGGGGAAGGAGAGGAAAAAACTTGTGATTGGTAGACTATAACCACCAAAAAGTAAAAATAGCTCTTAGTGGATTAATACTTACCCTGAATTTCTGAATGAAAACATTATCAAGTTGTTTGAGGAGATTTTTCTTCTAGAAGACTTCTGTAATGTTTACTCATAGAATACTAAATTTCTATGATCAGAAAGCAACCCTACTTTTGTGTGACCCTTCACTTTTATCCTGACCTCAAGTGATGCACCCACTTCGGCCTCCCGAACTGCTAGGATTACAGGGAGAAGATACTCTAATAAGCATCACCAATATCTTCACTTTAACATTATAATAATGCCAAGTCTAATTACTCTAACAGAAATCTAACAATCCACAAAGGTACTGGACATTGATAGAATTGTTTCATGGGATCTGGTTCTTTTCTTTTTTTTTTTGGAGACGGAGTCTCGCTCTGTCGCCCAGGCTGGAGTGCAGTGCGCTATCTCAGCTCATTGCAAGCTCCGCCTCCCAGGTTCACGCCATTCTCCTGCCTCAACCTCCCGAGTAGCTGGGACTACAGGTGCCCGCCACCACGCCTGGCTAAATTTTTTGTATTTTTAGTAGAGACAGGGTTTCACCGTGTTAGCCAGGATGGTCTCAATCTCCTGACCTCGTGATCCGCCTGTCTCGGCCTCCCAAAGTACTGGGATTGCAGATGTGAGCCACTGCACCCAGCCGGGATCTGGTTCTTTTCTACTAGGAGAGAAAAAAGGAAAATTGTTGAGGTTTTATGGGATTTGTTAATGCTTTGTACCTTTTCCTGATAAGCAATTTTAATCAAATCACTATTCTTCCAAATTTCAATTTGACCCCTCAGTAACCTAGAAGTTATGGAGTTCATATGGGTACAAGGGTGTGCAATCTTAAACTGATCCAGAGGGTTTTGTGAGGCTCAAACTGATTTCTAGTGTGGTAATAGATTTGAAACCCCTTACACTAATCAGATACTCTGGAACTACAGGTTTAATTTAGTCTGTAGTCTCTGATAATTTCCTATTCAGAACTCAAGAGGAATGGTACAGAAAGTTAATCCAGTCAGCCCTCCCATCATGAAACTTCCAGATGTTGGGGAAGGGTTTGATTTCAAGTCACGGGAATCTGAATCTGTACACAATCCTGTCACCATTAAAGGAAAGAAATATACTTCAATTATTGGTTATGTAAAGATATATTTTTGGAGGAATTTTTCTATTAGTATAAATTTCTTTCACATAAATTTTAAAATAAATATAATTTTATAGATATTTTGAACAGAGGCCACTCCAGCTCATCTTCAAAAGGAATAAAGAGTGAGCCACACAGTCCAGGTACAGTATTACTGTAGTATTTCCATTTTAAAGTGAAATATTTTGATATAATTGGTTGTATAGAAATATATTCAATATGTTGTGTAATTTTAAAATACAGGTATTCCTGAAATATTCAGGACTGCAAGTCAACGCTACAGAGACCCACCATCAAATCCAGTGGCTGCCTTGCCTAGATTTCATCCTGTATCTAAACCTTCACAAAGCTCTGTTACTGTTGGGAATGTGTCTAAACCTGTAAGTGTTTATAAAATTACACAATTGGCTGGGTGCGGTGGCTCACGCCTGTAATGCCAGCACTCTGGGAGGCCAAGGTGGGAGGATCACGAGGTCAGGAGATCAACACCATCCTGGCTAACACAGTGAAACCCCGTCTCTATTAAAAAATACAAAAAATTAGCTGGGCGTGGTAGTGGGCACCTGTAGTCCCAGCTGCTTGGGAGGCTGAGGCAGGAGAATGGCGTGAACCTGGGAGGCGGAGCTTGCAGTGAGCCGAGATCACACCATTACACTCCAGCACTCCAGCCTGGGCAACAGAGTGAGACTCCATCTCAAAAAAAAAAAAAAAAAAATTACACAATTAATTCAGGGACACATTGGCTGTTACAATACTGTGTTAAAAATGTGATCTATCGGCCGGGCGCGGTGGCTCAAGCCTGTAATCCCAGCACTTTGGGAGGCCGAGACGGGCGGATCACGAGGTCAGGAGATCGAGACCATCCTGGCTAACACGGTGAAACCCCGTCTCTACTAAAAATACAAAAACTAGCCGGGCGAGGTGGCGGGCGCCTGTAGTCCCAGCTACTCGGGAGGCTGAGGCAGGAGAATGGCGTAAACCCAGGAGGCAGAGCTTGCAGTGAGCTGAGATCTGGCCACTGCACTCCAGTCCGGGCGACAGAGCGAGACTCCGCCTCAAAAAAAAAAAAAAAAAAAAATTAGCTGGGCATAGTGGTGCCCCACTTGTAGTCCCAGCTACTCAGGAGGCTGAGATGGGAGTATTGCTTGAGCCCTGGAGGTCGAGGCTGCAGTGAGCCAAGATCATACCACTGCATTCCAGCCTGGGTGACAGGGTGAGATCCTGATTCAAGAAAAAAACAAAAGCCAACACAAACCCCCAAAATTGTGAACTATCATAGCTAGTTACCTTTTCAGTAGAAAAATTATCCCCATCTTTATGATATAACTCAACCAAAACCCAAAATAATAACTGCAGGAATTATCCAACATGTTAATAAATCAGCTAATAAATAGAGTATTGAAAACTATGCTATCTAAACATGAGTGAAAAAGTATGATCAGGTTCGGCATAGTGGCTTACGCCTGTAATCCTAACACTTCGGGAGGCTGAGAGAGGTGGATTGCTTGAGCTCAGTAGTTTGAGACCAGCCTGAGTAGCATGGTGAAACCCTGTCTCTCTTTAATAAAAAATAAAGGCCGGACACAATGGCTCATGCCTGTAATCCCAGCACTTTGGGAGGCCGAGGTGGGTGGATCACCTGAGATCAGGAGTTCGAGATCAGTCTGGCAAACATGGTGAAACCCCGTCTCTATTAAAAATACAAAAAAATTAGGCGTGTTGTCGTATGCCTGTAGTCCCAGCTATTTGGGAGTCTGAGGCAGGAGAACCGCTTAAATCTGGGAGGCGGAGGTTGCAATGAGCTGAGATCACGCCACTGCACTCCAGCCAAGGCAACAGAGTGAGACTCCATCTCATGAAAACAAAAAACAACAAAATAAAAAATTAAAAAGTTTAATCAGTAATGAAATGTTGGCATATTTGCAACATGAATAATGCATAATGGCAACATTTTTAAGTTAATAAACTGAAACAGGTGGTCTTAAATTGGAAAAAGTGTTCTGAAGTCATTATTGCTGCTTATTCTGAAAAGGTACTTTCATAGTTTAGCTTTAAAAACTTTTAGTAAAAGTAATAGATAATAATACTTAACATTTACTGGCCTGTTAATATGTACAAGTCTTTGTGCTGATCTTACTTAATTCTTATGGCGTCTTTATGAGGTAGGCACAATTTTTATTTTTTTATTTAATTTTTTTTGAGACAGTGTCTTGCTCTGTCTCCCAGGTGGGAGTGCAGTCGCACGATCTCAGCTCTCTGCAACCTCTGCCTCCCAGGCTCAAGAGATTCTCCTACCTTAGCCTCCTGAGTTGCTGGGATTATAGGCACGCACCACCACACCCAGTTAATTTTTGTATTTTTAGTAGAGACAAGGTTTCACCATGGTGGCCAGGCTAGTCTCGAACTCCTGACCTCAAGTGATCTGCCCCCACTTGGCCTCCCAAAGTGTGGAGTTACAGGCATGAGCCACCGCGCCAAGCTGAGGTAGGCACTGTTATTATTCCCATTTTATAGTTGAGGAAACTCAGGCTCAGAGAGGATAAATGATTCAAGGACACACAGCTGGTAAGTGATGGATCTGGTATTTCAATCCAGGATAACCCAGAATTTTTAAAACATGCGTATACACACATCCATTTATACATTTAAGCATATACTTTATTTATTTAGGGACAGGGTCTTGCTCTGTCACCCAGTCTGAAATGCAGTAGCATGATCATAGCTCACTGCAGCCTCCAACTCCTGGGCTCAAGCGATCCTTCCACTTCAGCCTCCTAAGTAGCTGGGACTACAGGCATGTACCATGATGCCCAGCTAATTTGGCTTGTAATTGTTTTTTAGAGATGGCGGGGTGGGGGGGCGGTCTCACTATGTTGCCCAGGCTGGTCTTGAACTCCTGACCTCAAGCTATCCTCCGCCTCAGCCTCCCAAAGTGTTAGGATTACAGGCGTGAGCCACTGCTCAGCCCTATTAAGTATGTACTTTTTAAACAGAAGCACTGCCTTAGAGCATTGGTATACCCTTACAGTTCCGTAAGTCTCTTTCAGGGGTCTGTGAGGTTAAAACTATTGTCACAGACATTTGTGCTCTTCACTGTGTTGACATTGTAAAACTCTTCAAGTGATTGTAATGTGCAGCCAGAATTGAGAATGACAGACAAATATTCTCGAATGAATTGAGAATCCTACATAAGGAAATTTTGTTTAAAAATTTTAAATCTGTTTCATTATCTGTGTCTCAACTCTTTCAGGCAGGGAAGGAGAGTATTGTCTCTCTTAAAGCGAGTGTGATATAGCTTAAGGACACAGACTTTGTAATCAGGCAGACCTTAGTTCTGATTCCAGCTCCTTCATCTATAACAGACTGGGATGTACTGGGAACGTTAACTACAAGATATTTTAGTTTACCTATTTATAAAATGTGAGATAATATTAGGTCTTTATTAGTACTGTTATGATAGCTATTAATATAATACATGTACTGTGAAAGAGGCAAGTACATTTTAAATACATAATTTTTAGTGGCTCTTATTTCAGTTGGAAAGGTAAATAACTTGAAGCTCAGAAGTGGCTTGCCCAAGGTAACATAGTTAAATAAATGGACAGGTCTTCTGAATCTCAGCCTATTGCCTAGTCTGCCTTACAGTTATATTTGTTACCTTTCTGAAATATTTTATGAGACATAAGAAATTCCCAGTTGGAGAATTATTTAACAAGTTATTTGTTGAATAACGTGTCTGCTTTCTGAAATTGTGGTACTTAATTTATCAGAGATGTCACCTCGGAAAAGGTTGAAAGTGCTACCTTTATTCGGAGTAACTTCTGTTAACCATTTTTGGAAATTGCAAGTGGATATTTTCCACTTTTAAATAAAAAATATTTAGAGAAAATATTTATTTTGTGGTAAGATTACACTTAGTCACAATTAAGTCATAGTCTAAAACCTAATCATCTCTCAGATGGTAAGCACAAAATAAGCAAGCAAAATCTTTATATCCTCATTATAAAAGTAATGTGTAAGGAGGGGTAGGTTAGAAAAGAGACAGGGAAGAGTACATACTGTATTTTGATTTTTGTTTTCTGTAGATGGTTAGGGTGACATCAGAGTATATCAGGGGACCATATTAATATATATTTGATATCCCTCATTGTTCTCTGAACATTGTACTGGGAACATTGTTCTTTGTCATTGGATATTTCCAAAAAATACGATGTTATGTGATAGTATCATTTAATTTATTTAGTCATTTCTTTATTGTTAGACATATAGGTTTTCAATTTTTGCTATTATAAATCATTCTTCATTAAACATTTTCATTTCTTTAGCATAGATTCTTAGAAATGGAGTAGTTGGAATAATTGGACCAGAGAATATGAACTTTTTTTTAAAGACCTTGTTATAGACACTGCCTAAATTTCCCCGCAGAAAAGTTGTTCCAAAATATAACCTCTACTTTGCCAGTAATATTATTTTTACATTTTAACATTTTATTTCAAACTGATTTTAGATTTACAGAAAAATTGCAAAAATAATGCAGAGTTTCCATATACCTCTCACCTAATAGATGCTAATTTTGGCAAAGACTAATAATTACCTTTGTGTTTTATACCGTATTAGTAATTGGGTTATTAAGATTCTTTATAGTATTGACGTACAACTAAATTTACCTCTATAAAAGTTCATGAAACAAAATAATCATAACTTTTTACAGGATTTTACAAAGAATTCACAAGTTGGATCAGATAATTCTTCAGTTTTACTGTTTGACTCGACCCAGGAATCACTACCACCATCCCAAGACATACCAGCAATTTTTAGAGAAGGTTTGGTTTACCACTCTTTCATAAAAATTATAAATAGAGACTTGTTGAATATACATATGGAATTGAATTTCTGTTTTGAAGCCCATACCTTCCTGTTAAGATTTTCATATATTAAAACATGGAATAGAGCTAATCATTCCTGAATGTCTTTCTCGGGTGATACATAAAATTGTGTTTAGTAATAGAATATTTTATTTATTTCTATTAAGTTAGCTAGCACATATTCTTTGCACTCTTTTTCACTTGGAACCAGCCATGGACTGAACAATCTTAATATAATTTCTGTGAGTCAAGGAAGTCCCCTGATGCCTTAAATACTCTGTGAAAACAAGTAGTAATTATTTGGAAAACACTTAGTATGAGAAAAGGTGCATGGTTATAATTGATTTCTCAATATGCTAATGTTTTTCTATTCAAATAAATGATGTAGATGTGATAAACATGATTATAGAGTAGTATTGTAAAATGAAAGAACTAAAGAAACAGTGATTTCCACATGGTAAGTACTCAGTAAATATACTTTGAAGTAATGATGGAAATTTTTCAGTTGAAGTGTTAGAGTTCTTTGATGTCCACCATAACAAAGTTCTTCATTAACCTAAAATAAATTAGTATGCCAATAAAGGAATTTTGTCTCAGTCAAAAGCTCTCTATAGTTAAAGCAATTATTGTTCTCTATATTAGCTAGTTTAATATGTTTCACTAAATGGAAAGAGGAACACAATTTTTTTGAATATGTAAGTATTTACTCATAAATTAGTATATAACCTTTACCAAACCAAAACAAAAAAATTATAGTCATATGAATGCCAAAAATATTTTCCCATTTTGATATTATTTGGTTTGATATTCACCTGTCTAGGTGTCACTTGTTAGTAAAATAACCAAGAACCAAAATAAACAGGGAGATAAAATAGTTGTTTTAACTCGGGTTTTGCAAAACACATGATCTTTATTCATAGAAAAAGTCTGAATTATTGAAACTTCCAAAGGGTAAAGACAGTGACTCCTACTGTCTCTAAGATTAATACAGCAGAGAGTGGAACTTTGTCCTGAATGGTAAATAGGGTTATAGTTAATTGGGAAGATACAGGTTTAAGCCTTTATTCTAAAGATTTCTGTGGCCTTTATCAAGTCATCTAACCTCTGTATACCTCAGTTTTCTCACATTATTAAAATACTTTTGTTTTTCTCACATAAAGCATTTATTCTCCAGACCTGAAATGAGCCATTTGGGTATTAAATTTTAATTCTTGCAATCTCAGGGCTTTTTAGAGGCCCCAAAAAAATAAGTGGAAAGTGAAAAATGCATTACCAGTTATAAAGGATTTGACAATAAAGTTGTTAGAATGATAATCATGAATGATAATATGTGCTATATGTTCAGAAACATGATTAATAGACTCCTGAGATGATCATGGAAAGTTCTTAGAGAAAGTTGGATTTGAACTTGATTTTGAAGAATGAGGATAGGATTTTATTAACACAGATAAGAAGAGTTGAGGTAGGGAACACCGGAAGCCAAACACAACAGAAATAAATAAAGAGTCAGAATTTAAAACTATTGAACTCAGGTTGATTTTATTTAACTTAGATTTATCATGCTTAAAATAAGCATATTTAACAGTCTGTTTTTATTATCCAGCTGGTTATATAATCAGTTTCCTAGTCCAAAGTACTAGCACCTGTTGGTTGTTCAAGTAACCTAAGCATCTCAGAAAAATGTTAGTGATTACACGAAAATTAGTCTTAGGTGCCTTCAGTATAGCTGGCAGTAATTATGTGCTTTGAGGATGGAAAAAATCATTTCTGTTTAAGGAAAAAATCATTTTTATCTCAAAGAATGAAACATAGATTTAACAGAGGAACCCACTAATGTAATACTTATTTTCCTGGCATGTATCTACTCTACTGCTTCTCCTATTAATGTAGTTGTGAGCTTTTAAAACATGACGTGCAGTTTTAGAAACCTTATCGCAAAGTACAATTGTATATTATTTTCAAAAATCACTTGTGTTGGGTCTGGTTATAGCCTAAATAGCCCCACTTGTCTTGGAATGCCCTGAATTATATAATCCTTTGGTCTTTAAGGTGGTGGCTCTCAAATTCAAAACTATCTTTAGCAATGAAATTCTTACTCAAAATTTATGGAGAAATTAATAAAACATAAAAGGGTTTCCTTATCTGACATACCCATTATATTTTCTAAGATAGACCGATTGGATTAAGGGGAACATACTTTGAAAGTCATCATATTAACTCTAAACCTTTTCATATGAATGAGTGAGGTATTATCATTCAAGATTAGTTGTTTCTACTTTGTATATAGGGAGTAAACAAGATAATTTAAACCACCTGTTAGGTTGTTAGGTAGAAAAAGAACCAATTTGAATTTTACATTACACATCTTAAGTTTTTGAAAAAACATTTAAAAGTGTTTCTCTAAACGTTTAGAATAAATTTTTAAAATATTTTACAAACTCAAATGCATTTAGGCATCTAAATATAAGTTGATGTGTAGAATTTCAGCTCAGAGTATTCTCTGTGCTGTAACTTTTATTTATTTAGCTTGGAATTTTTTTGTAACTTTTTTCATGATACTTGTTTGTTTTCTTTATTTGAAAGCATTTTTAGAATTTTTGTGTATAAATTTTATTTTGTGAAGTAAAGATATGCAGTTCATAGTAGTAGCTGTGCAATTTCTACTTGCTCATATAAATTTTAATCATTATTGTCATTTGTATGTTATGCTTATTAAATTATATTACCTTTAATTTTGTTCCAAACTGTTTTTGCTCAATTTTAAATGTAAAGCCATTTTGGTAGCAGTTTTACATAAGCAATATTCCATACTGAAATATTTACAAATATCTTTCTCACTATTTAAATCTTTATAGGTATGAAAAATACTTCGTATGTATTAAAACATCCTTCTACTTCTAAAGTAAACAGTGTTACTCCAAAAAAACCAAAGATCAGTGGAGATGTTCCTCAAATAAATCCCTCCACTTCATTGCCTTTAATTGGTTCTCCTCCAGTGACATCCTCCCAAGTTATGCTATCAAAAGGTAAACATGAAATCTGGCATGTAAAAAAAAATATTATTTATACATACATTTTAGAAATGGTGATGAATTTTAAAGCCATTATTAGTGGTCATTTAAGGTTTTAAAAAGATGAATTTGAGTCTTAAAAGTCCTTATTTTATTGTAGGTACAAATACCTCATCTCCATATGATGCTGGAGCACATTACCTAAGAGCTTGTCCTAAGTGCAATGTTCAGTTCAATCTTTTGGATCCTTTGAAATACCACATGAAGGTAAAACTTTTTTCAAAATTCGGTTGTTAAAAATGTTCATAGATCCTTGAAAATATTAAAAATTAATACACAGTAAATACTGGTTTATCCAGATATTTAGATAAGAAACCTTCTCATATTGGCATTTCCATATAACTTAAGTTAAAATTGATATTCACAATGATTATATAAGATTTTAAAGTCCTTTCCAATGATGAAATTTTTTAATTAAGTTATGGATAGAACTGGAGGCCATTATGTTAAGTGAAATAAGCCAAGCATAGAAAGACAAATGGATGTTGTCACTCATATGTGAGAGCTAAAAAAGTTGATCTTCCAGAGGTGTAGAGAGTAGAACAATAGTTGCCAGAGGCTGGGAAGGGTATGTGTGGAGGGGTAGGGGAAGAGGAAGAGAGGTTGGTTATTGTGCACAAAGATACAGTTACATAGGAGGAATAAGTTCTAACGTTTGGTGCAAAGTAGAGTGAAAAATTGCTAGGAGAGAGTAAGATGCTGCCAACGCAGAGACATGGTAAATACTCGAGGTGATGGATACCTCAGACATCCTGATTTGATCATTACGTGTTCTGTGCACTTAACAAAATATCACATGTACCCCATGATAATTTACAAACATTATGTATCAATTTAAATTTTTAAATTAAGTTCATATGCACTACAGTGTATGCATATTGTATTTTATTTTTATTTATTTATTTATTTATTTATTTATTTATTTATTTATTTGAGACAGAGTCTTGCTCTGTCGCCCAGGCTGGAGTGCAGTGGCACAATCTTGGCTCCCTGCAGCCTTTGCCTCTCCAGTTCAAGCAGTTCTCCTGCCTCAGCCTCCTGAGTAGCTGGGATTACACGTGGCGCCACCGTGCCAGGCTAATTTTTTTTTTTTTTAGTAGAGACGGGGTTTTGCCATGTTGGCCAGACTGGTTCGAACTCCTGGCATCAAGTGGATCCACTGGCCTCAGCCTCCCAAAGTGCTGGGATTACAGATGTGAGCCACCGCACCTGGCCTGCATTTTAATTTTAAATGAAAATAATGTACAAATTGGAATATTTTATTGACTAATTATGCCATTCTTCAAACTTCCTGTAAAGCAGGTGTTTTATTAGGTGCTTAATCTGTTGTGTAAAGTAAAAGCTCCTTTTGTTTAGCTTATTTTTTGCCCATGGTGACATATGCATGTCACATTACCCTAAGAAAAGCTTGTTTTTGCCCATGGTGACATATGCATGTGACATTACCCTATGAAAACCTTAGTCTTACGTTTTAATTTTCAACACTCAAATAAATTTCTAATGATGGAGCATTTCATATGAAATGATAGTTTTAACTCAATCCATAATGTGGTTTATATAGTTATAAATGAATTCTAGCTTTCTATTAATATAGGAAGCTCTTGAAATTAGGTTTTAGGTAATTTTCACAGTACTAATGGAGTATGGGATTAAGGTAACACTCCACTTAAAATATTTTAGTAGATATTACAGTATTCTGTTATGTGTGTATAAAGATGGTCTGTATTCTCTTTGCATGCCCAATGTAAATGACAGGAAGGGGCAAAGGAGGCAAGAAAAAAAGTCAGTGTTGATTATATGTGGGAAAGAAGTAATGAGAAGAGTGCAAAGCAAAGAAGCAACTTAGAAAAAGGAATTGTTCACTATTTCAAAGATTGGCAAATTTTTATTAAAATTTGGCATTTTACAAAAAAGGAATTCTAAAATTCCAAATACAAACGTCTTTACTCTGATACAAGACTGTATTGAGTCTTTTGCTGTTTCCACCTCCCTGAGTGTGTTTGGGAAAGGGGAATCCAAGTCTCACATTACCACTATTTTCCCATGGTATCTTCCAATTCTGTTTCATGGTGGTGTTCTTTAGGACATAGATGTATCCATCTTTTATGATTCATTGTGAGTGCACCCTTTAGCATTTTTATAGTGTCCTTTTTGTCTGTTTAATGCTTTTTGTTTGGTATCATGCTCACAACCCTTGCTTTCTTATTGTTTCCACCTGCCTGTTTTATTCTTTGCTTATCCTTTTACTTTCAACCCTCCCAAATCACTTTGTTTTTCTTCTTTCTTGCTTTCACCAGAGTTGTTTTTTCTTTTGTGATCCTATATGAAAACTTTTCTTTTAGAAGTGGAGTTAAACCCATGTATATTCATTGGTAGGAGAAATTTAACTGGTCTGATAGGTTTTGTCTTAGTTTTGTCACAATGTTTTGTAATGCTTCTTTGTCCTTTTTTTTTTTAAGTCTTTCACTTTGTGATTTTAGGGAAGTTTTTTCTTTTGTTTTCCACTCTAACTTGTTTTAATATGTAGTCTTGTCTTTATTTAACACTTTATTTAGTATTTGTTTAGTATGTAGTCTTGTATTTTTGTAACATTTTATTGAGATATGATTGACCTATAAAAATCTGTATTTAATGTATACAACTCGATGAGTTTGGAGCTAAGTATACATCCGTGAAAACATTACAATTTGTGTCATAAACATAACCATCACCTTCAAAAGTTTCCTCCTACCCTCTATTACCTTTTTGTGATATGAACACAATAGAAAATCTACGCTTTTAGCAGATTTTTTTTTTTTTTTTTTTTTTTTTGAGACGGAGTTTTGCTCTTGTTGCCCAGGCTAGAGTGCAATGGCGCAATCTTAGCTCACCGCAACCTCCACCTCCTGGGTTCAAGCAATTCTCCCTCCTCAGCTTCCTGAGTAACTGGGATTACAGGCATGTACCACCACACCCAGCTAATTTTATATTTTTAGTAGAGATGGGCTTTCTCCATGTTGGTCAGGCCGGTCTCGAACTCCCAATCTCAGGTGATCTGCCCGCCTTGGCCTCCCAAAGTGCTGGGATTACAGGAGTGAGCCACTGCACCCAGCCAAAGTTTTTAAGTATGTAATACAGTATTGTTAACTATATGCACTATTCTATATAGTAGATCTCTAGGACTTACTCATCTTGAATAACTGAACCTATGTACCGTTTGACTAATACCTTCCCATTTTGCCCTCCCTCTAGCCCCTGGCAATCACAATTCCACCCTCTGCATCTATGAGTTTGACTATTTTAGATTCCTCATGTAACAGAAATCATGTAATATTTGTCTGTGACTGGCTTGTTTTCCTTAGCATGTTTTCCAGATCCATACATGTTGGTGCAAATAAGATTTCCTTCTGTTTTTACGGGTGAATAATATTCCATTTCTATGTGTGTATATATATACCACATCTTCTTTATCCATTTGTATATTAATAGACGTTTAGATTGCTTTCATGTCTTGGCTATTATGAATAACCCTGCAATGAACATGGGAGTACAGATGTCTCATTGGGATTCCGATTTCAGTTCCTTTGGGCGTATACACAGAAGTAGGATTACTGGATCATATAGTAGTTCTATTTTTAACTTTTTGAGAAACCTCCCATGTCTTCCATAGTGACTGCACCAATAAAATTCCCATCAACAGTGTGAAATGGTTCCCGTTTTTCCACATTCTTACCAACACTTATCTTTTATCTTTTTGATGTAGCTGTTCTAATAGGTGTGAGGGGGATAGCTCATTGTAGTTTTGGTTTGCATTTCCCTAATGATTAGTGATGTTGAGCACTTTTGCACATATGTGTTGGGCTACTCATGTGTCGTCTTTTGTCTATTCAATTCCTGTGTCCATTTTTAAATTAGTGTATTTGGTTTTTTGCTATTGAGTTGTAGGAGTTTCTCATATATTTTGGATTTTAACGCTTTCTCAGATACAGTTTCTCCTATTTTTTTCTCCAGTTATTCTTAGAGAATTCTTCTAGAGAAATTCTACAACTGTAAAATATACCCAATAAATAAATTAGTTTTATCTCATTGAATAAAAAAGGCTTTTGTATGAAAGTATTCCACATTAGGATCAGTTTATATGATGTCTTGATTTTATTCATGAGGTAGATTTCCCCTTCAGATATTTAGGCATTCTAGATAGAATGTGTTGAGATACTCAAAATGTAACTGATGCTTCTTTCTTTGTGTTCCACACATTTTCTAGCATGTTAAGTCTGAAGAATAGCAGGTTAGCTGTGCTCAAAGTCTGGTTCCAACCAGGCTTCACTTAAATATTACTGTGTTATTTTATAATCAAGTTTATACATAATGGCATATAAAACTGCCTTTTAAGCTTTTTTTTTTTTTTTTGAGACAGAGTCTCGCTCTGTCACCCACACTGGAGTGCAGTGGCGCGACCTCAGCTCACTGCAACCTCTGCCTTCTGGGTTCAAGCAATTCTTCTGCCTCAGCCTCCTGAGTAGCTGGGACTACAGGCACGTGCCACCATGCCCGGCTAATTTTTTTGTATTTTTAATAGAGACGGAGTTTCACCATATTAGCCAGGCTGGTCTCGAACTCCTGACCTCATGATCTGCCTGTCTCAGCCTCCCAAAGTGCTGGGATTATTGGCATGAGCCACCATGCCCGGCCTGAGCTATTTTTTTTTTTTTAATTATTGTAGATTCGGGGATACATGCGCAAGTTTGTTAACAAGGGTATATTGCATGATGCTGAGGTTTGGACTTCTGATCCTGTCACCCCAATAGTGAACATAGTACGCAATAGGAAGTTTCTCAGCCCCTGCCCTCTTCCTTCCCTCCCAACTTTTGGAGACCTCAGTGTAGTTTCCATCTTTATGTCTGTGTGTACCGTGTTTAGCTCCCACTTGTAAGTGAGAACATAAGATATTTAGTTTTCTGTTTCTGTGTTAATTCATTTAGGATAATGGCCTCCAGCTGCATCCATGTTGCTGCAAAGGACATTATTTCATGCTTTTTTATGGCTGTCTGGTATTCCATAGTGTATGTGTACCACATTTTCTTTATCCAATCCTCTGTTGATGGGCACCTAGGTTGATTCCATGTCTTCGCTATTGTGAATAGTGCTGCAGTGAACATACAAGTGTAGGTGTCTTTTTGGTAGAACGATTTATTTCCCACTGGGTATATACCCAGTAATGAGATTTCTGGGTCAAATGGTAGTTTGATTTTTAGTTATTTGAGAAATCTCCAAACTGTTTCCACAGGGGCTGAACTAATTTACATTCCTACCAACAGTGTATAAGCAAGCACGTAAGCTGTATCTTGACACAGATGTGAAATGGGTGATTTTGGGCCAAGAAAAAAATTATTATTAAATATTTACATCTAAAAAGAAAAATTGTAAAGAAAAAATATTAGATATGTAAACATCCCTGATCTTAAGGTTTTCAATTTGTTTTTGAAGTTATTCCTTTATTAAGATAGTAGGTGTTTATTGTTTGAATTTTTTTAGAATATATAAAAATGGAAGCCACAATTTTGGTGAATATCTTTCTAGATACATTGCCAAGCATAGTTTTATATCATCTGGCCTTAGATGTAAACTCAATTGTTTTTTGGTATCTTATCTTTAAAAGAGCTATAGACAAAGGCTCATATTTTTTTCCTCTTTCAGCATTGTTGTCCAGACATGATAACTAAGTTTTTGGGAGTAATTGTTAAATCAGAACGTCCATGTGCTGAAGACAAAAATAAGACTGATTCAGAGACAGGAAAGTTGATCATGTTAGTCAATGAGTTTTATTATGGAAGGCATGAAGGAGTCACTGAGAAAGAGCCAAAGACTTACACAACCTTTAAATGCTTCAGTTGCTCGAAAGTTCTTAAAAATAATATTAGGTATGTAAATATTTATTTTTATTTCTGTTTGAAAGTTGGAATATGACAGATAAGAATATAGTATCTTTACTTTGCTGTGTCATCCTCAGTAAGTAATTATAATACTTTCTACTAAGAACAGAGGCAGATTATCATGTTGGAAAGTTTTTGTTCCTTCTTGTATTTTAAGAGTTTGACTCCAGGATCCACCTAATTGTATTGTTTTCAGATAGCTTAAGAAAAGACAAAATGTATTTTAATTTAGGGGGAAATTATTTCTTTTCCCTACATTTATTATTGAACTAGGAGGTTTCATGAGAAACATATTTTCTAGCTGACTTTGAATCTTACTTTTCTTCATGTCACCAGAAGAACCACTATGCAGCATGACCTCCTCCATACTAACCTTATTTAAAGCTCAAATTTTTCAATTTTAAAATAAATTTCAGACATTTACCAAAACCAAAGAGAAGTGTTTTGGAGGTGTAAAAAAAGATAAAAACCCAAACCTTCACAATAATTGCTATCTAGGTTGATGACATTATCACTTTGTTTCAAGATTTTTTTTTTTTTTTGAGACGGAGTCTTGCTTTGTCGCCTGGGCTGTAGTGCAGTGGCCAGATCTCAGCTCACTGCAACCTCCGCCTCCCAGGTTCACGCCATTCTCCTGCCTCAGCCTCCCGAGTAGCTGGGACCACAGGCGTCCGCCACCTCGCCCGGCTAATTTTTTGTATTTTTAGTAGAGATGGGGTTTCACCGTGTTAGCCAGGATGGTCTCGATCTCCTGACCTCGTGATCCGCCCGTCTCGGCCTCCCAAAGTGCTGGGATTACAGGCTTGAGCCACCGCGCCCGGCCTCAAGATTATTTTCTTCAGTGATTCATAATTGTAAATAGTTGACACAGTTTTAAAATTGTTGTTTACATTGAATATGCTTACTTTGAAATTCAGCAAAAAGTTTTAGTAAGCCCTTTGAAAACGGTATGTCCATTTATATTGTACTCTCTGCCATTGAACATCATAGTTCCTTCTCTTCAGAAGCCTTTTAGAGAAGCTAAAATAGCAGACGGGAAAACTGAAAAACAGGCGGTGCTACAAAGGGCACAGCCTGCTAAGAAAAATGAATAGTTTGTGCTAACAGTGAGCCAGTATAATTAGATAAAACAAAAGGTTCTTGTAATTAGAGGCATTAAAATTGCTATTGCATGCATTTAGAAACCAGGACACAAATAAAAATATACCAGCAGTTTGTCTTTTGAAGCGCTGAAACCTTCAAAGCTTTCAAAGATTTGTCTATTCCCTGTAGCTGCTTTTGGTGGTAGGGTTTCCGTCCTTTCAGTATTTTATTTTAAAATGTAAATAGTATTTTATGTATGGAAAAGAAGCCTGCTATTTTTCTTTGCTAAAAAAAAGTTTTAAATCTAAAATAATGATAAAGTGTTACAGCGAATTAATGGTGTTTCTTACGACTACGTTAATGGATTATTTTTAAAACAAAGGTGAAAAAAACCTTACTGAGCCACTTAATGAAAATAAATTATTTAAAGTACACACTTTTCTAGAGGGCTTTCAGGCCTCAGAGATGTTATTTTGAGTAATAGAATTACGTTTTTAAAATTTAGGTTCAGAGACTTATCTTTTCTTTGGTTATAAGTCTGAATTTTTACTCTTATTGGCAAATTGTTTATAGGTTTATGAACCACATGAAACATCACTTGGAACTTGAGAAGCAGAACAACGAAAGCTGGGAAAACCACACCACCTGCCAGCACTGTTACCGGCAGTATCCCACACCCTTCCAACTGCAGTGCCACATTGAGAGTACACACACACCCCATGAGTTTTCTAGTAAGTGAAAGTTTCTTTGGAATCCTGAATATTACTGACTTTGATCATCCAAACTGTGAGGAACCCTTAAAAATTCTGACAGAAAAATAAAAATAAGTAGACTTTGTAATTTGAGGGCAAAATTGAAAAAAAAAAATCATAACTTTTATAAACTTAGATTAAATGTGTTACTAAAGCCTGGTGTGATGATGCATGCCTATACTCCCAGCTACTAAGGAGGCTGAGGCAGGAGGATCACTTGAGCCCTTGAGTTCAGTACTGTAGATTGCTGTGATCAATTGCACCTGTGAATAGCCACTGCACTCCAGCCTGAGCAGCATAGTAAGACCCTGCCTCTACAAAAAAAAAAAAAAGTAGAAGAAAAAAATTGTTAAAATTGAAGTCCCTCGGTCAGGCGCAATGGCTCATGCCTGTAATCCCAGCACTCTGGGAGGCCGAGGTGGGTGGATCACCTGAGGTCAGGCGTTAGAGACCAGCCTGACCAACATGGAGAACCTCCATCTGTACTAAAAATACAAAATTAGCCAGGCGAGGTGGCGCGTGCCTGTAATCCCAGCTACTCGGGAGACTGAGGCAGGAGAATCACTTGAACCCAGGAGGCGGAGGTTGCGGTGAGGCAAGATGGTACCATTACACTCCAGCGTGGGCAACAAGAGTGAGACTCCATCTCAAAAAAAAAAAAAATATTGAAATCTTTCTTATAAACAATTCATTAGTGGAAACTTCCTTGGCATAGCATGCATTGTGTGTAGGGGACTAAATTAGAACACCCAGATTCCATGGTTTTCAAATTTGAAATCAATTGTCTTGATTTACACTTTAGACGAAAAGTAACTGCAAAGTTAGTTAAGATTTAGAGTCTGAGAAGCGAACAGATTTGGTTCAGATTCCAACTTTGCCTTTTACTGCAACTGTGAGATCTCAAGCAAGTTACTTAATTTTTCTGTGCTTCTGGTTCCTCATCTGAAAAATAGGAATAAAAAATAACAGTACCTTCCTCGGTGATGTTACGAGAATTAAATAAGCTAATATATCCTTGGAACAGCATTACAGAGTTAACAGCTATAAAATTGTTAGAACCACATCACTATTACTTCTACTATCATTATTACTTGTTGTTGTTATGGATGTACAAAATGAATCTTTTTTATACACAACCTTAAATGGTATAATGTGTTTTTTTCCACTTTCAGCTATTTGCAAAATCTGTGAATTATCATTTGAAACAGAGCACATTCTTTTACAACATATGAAGGACACCCATAAACCTGGTGAAATGCCATATGTTTGCCAGGTACACACACATTTTATTGTGTAGTTAAGTGTTTGTTTAATTTTCATATGCCATGAAATAGTATTGTTCTTTTGATTTTTTTAAAGCCATTTAAATAAAATTAGTTACTGTGCTAAAATTGAAGACCCTCTTCATTAGTGGAAACCCCCTTGGGATTAACTCATGCATTATAAGTAAGGGGGTGGAGTAGATTTTGCCTGTGGGTTGTATTTGCTGACCTCTGCACTAGATGAGGAAATGCCCTACTAGAGAAAGACAAATATGTGGGTTATCATATAGGGAAGATTATAGATATGCTAGAGAAATAGGAAAATCTCTTAGTTATAGAAAACCGATTTAAATGCTTTGGGATCAGTGTTCCAGAATTTGAAGTGGCTTCCAGTAACAAGGAAGTGAGATAAAGATAAATTGACACTGGCATAGCATGGATGCTATTTAAAATCTGAAGAAGAGAGTACTCTTTTATATAGCAGGAAAAACTTTTTAGAACAAGATTTGGCAGAGCTTGAAAATTCGCATCAAGATAGGGGTGGTAGATTTGAAAAGAAGAAGAGAGTCTTACTGTGTTTTGGAATATATGCCTAAACTTTGAAAGATATCTTTCAAATGTTATCTTTATTACTTGCAGTAATATGATTATTATTAGTTGTATAGGTGGCAGAGCTGTACTAGTAGTACATGTTCTTCCAAACAGATGACCCGTTATTGCTACTTTGATGTAATTGCAAGAAGTTATAAAATTTCAAATTAAACTAAGCCTTCTTTATATTTCTAGGTTTGCCAGTTTAGATCATCAACATTTTCTGATGTAGAAGCTCATTTTAGAGCAGCCCATGAAAACACTAAGAACTTGCTATGTCCATTTTGCCTCAAAGTTAGTAAAATGGCAACCCCCTACATGAATCATTACATGAAGCATCAGGTGAGATTAAGCAGTTCTTATTTGTTCATGTTGTTTTAGTGAAAAGATACAGATCTATATGTATAGATCTATAGCTACATCTATATCTATCTATAACTTAGAACATTGGTTAGATTTGTTCTGGACAGAAAGCAAAGTTGTTCCGAATGACACAATTAATTTATAATTTATGCTGAATAACTTGTGAGACTTTCACTTATTTTCCTTGCTTGCTTTCTGGTGACACTGAGAATCATAAATAGTCAAAGTTCTGAAAGATAGCTAGAAATAGGAACCCCAAAGTGGAGGAGAAAACAGAAGATTCATGAAATACTTAAGTTAGATATTTCAGGACCTAAGGGTGGTGGGACTGGGAATGATTTTGGAGGTGCTTATCAAGAGCAGGAAAAAATAAGTTTGAATGGAGGAACATAAGACTAAGGACTCATAGCCTTGTGTTTTCCTCTTTCTCTTGAAATCTTATTTCTACTTTCTAGCCCACTTTTTATTATGAGACATGTGGTTGTCATCAGTAACCCAGAATTAACTTTTGTAGCAGCCATTAACAAAGGAAACAGCAAGAACGCTTATGACCAGATATGTGAACTACACCAGAGAACTATATTTAGGTTGTAACTTACTTCCTTTGTGACTTTTGCCAGTTCTGCTATATAATTTCTGGGATACCAGTATTGATGCTTGCATCTTTCCTTGAATTCTGATTTTATGCTTACTGATTCTTTTCCTCAATTAGAGCATCCTGTGGGCTGAAAACTTTGATGAAACAGTGGGCCTATTCTTGAGTGTTTGAAACAGCAATAGTGTCTTTGCCAAAAATCAGAAGTCAATGGATTTACTAAATCTGGTCATGTAATCGAGTTTTGCCTCCTCGCTGATCAGCTCATTACATTTTCTTAGTATTAATTGCATTGTCCCGGCAAGTTGATTCAGTACCAGCGCTAACGTGGCCCTTGATTGTAGTCGTTGGATGATCATGAAATCAACTTGTAGTTAATTGGAAAAAAAAGTCATAAAAATAGAATTTCCAAATACATTCAGATTACCTGTGTTATGACTTATATGATATTAGTGTCTTTTTTTTTTTTTTTATCCTGGTAGGCCATCTCACCCTTAAAAACCTTTGGCAAAATCTTTCTAGGGTTTCCCCCAACAGTGTTCACTCAGATGTTAATAAGTGTTTCCCTCTTAACTTGTTCCTAGTGAAAGAAATTTAGTGAATGGCTGGATTTACAAAATTCATAGGGGTGTTTTTTCTTTATTTTTAAAAACAAGACTTTTCAGAGCTTTCAATATGCTAATATTGTAAATCTCTAAGCAAGGGATATAGTATGTAATGGTCCTCAAACATTTTTAACCTTTGAGCCCTTTATTTGCACAATACCTATTAACATTTCTTGAGGTATAGAGTTTGGGAAACACTATTCTTGGTGGTCTGTATTTCATTTTTTGGCCTTCAATTTTGAAAAGAAGAATGGAACATAAAGCAGTATCTCTGACTGTCTAATTATGGGTCTTCTAACATAATTCTTTCGCCTATGCTTTACTAAGCTCTAGAGTGATATAGATGTAGATTCGAAAGGAGTGATAACATGCTTAGAAAGGTAAGAAATACACAGTGAACCCACTTTGTGAGCTGTGTCTCATAAGTGGTTTATCTGATCTGTAGTCATTCTTCATACCCTAAGTTGTATGCCTTAACTTACCGTATGTATTGGAAAGAGTTACCCAGCAGGTCTGAGTTGCTCAAATATTGCACAATTTCAGAAGTGCCTGCTTGTATAAGTGCCCCTTGGCTAAATGTTAGAAATTGAGCTCCTAAAATGTTCTTAATTGATAGTGTTTTACATGCCTGGAACCTTGAGCCATGTTGTACCAGTTTGTCAAGAAAATTTGCACCAAAAAAATACGGTTATGGTAACCACTTGCTTTTCTTGCAGTGGAGGGAGTCGTCTGAAAATTTGGTGGCTTACCCCTATGAAAAACCTAAGCTCTTAGACTCAAGAGAGCTTTCCTGTCAAGCAACACTTTATAGGTGTTACTGCAGTTCAGTGCTGAGGGATTATATGCGTATTGCTGCAGTTCATTGCTGAGGGATTAAGTGTGTCCTGTGTGACTCCACTGGAATAGAACTCTTAGAAGTTGGCACCTGGTAATCCTCTAGAAGCTATCCAGTGCATCATTTTCCTTTATTAATCCTGCTCTGTACCCTTACACTGTACTAAAACATAGCTGTGAGTATAACAGTGTCTTAAGTCCTATCGATCCTTCTGCTGAATCATCACATCTGGGAGTAGTCTTAGGGACCACTGAGGTGCCACAGGTGCTATCTTAGTCTGTTTGAGCTACTATAACATGCTATGATACCACTGACTGGGAAGCTTAAACAACAAGAACTTATTTCTCTCTGTTCTAGAGACTATAAAGTCCAAGATCAGGGCACCAGCTGTTCAGTGTCTGGTGAGGACCTGCTTCCTTGTTCATAGATGGCCATATTCTCACTGTCTCTTCACATGGGGGAAGGGGTGGAGAGAGCTCTCTGGGGTCCCTTTTATAAGGACGCTAATCCCATTTTGACAGCTCCACCATCATAATCTAAATACTTTCCGAAGGCTCCACCTCTCAATACTACAACATTGAAAATTAGGATTTTACCATATGAATTGGGGGCGGGGAGGGGGGCACAAGCATTCAGTACATTTCAGGTGCTCAATTTTTTTTGTTAAGTTTGGAGTACCTAAAGAGTAGGCAGTCAGCAGTGAAGAGGTAAGATTCTGTTGATGAGGATCATCAGGCTTCTCTGAAGGTATTTGCAGTTTGCATAATTATTCACAAAAGACTCAAAAACCTGAGCTGACCAGTATTATAAGCTTGTAATTGAGATGGCATTATTAGTGTAATTTTATATAATAAGAATTATTGATTCTATTTTATTCTTTTTGAAGACTTGGATTGCAACTTTTTCCTAAAAATATATTATTATGTCTTGAGTGATTTTGGAGTTAGCAATGCAGTTTATACATTTTTTAACAAAGGATGAAAGACTCCAGATGTGTTACATATCATCATTAGCTCTTTAATAATAACAATAAGCAGTTAACATGTACTAATCACTTACCATTTGACAGCCACTGGTGCTTTTACATGCATTATCTTGTTTAATCTTCACAGCCACCCTATGAGGCAGGTATATGATTGTTTTCATTTTATAGTTGAGGAAACAAAGCTTTATAGAAAGTAATTTGCCCAGTGTCACATTCCCTAATAAATGGTGGAGCCAAAAATTGATTTCTAGCCCATGCTTCCACTGCAGACTCATATTTCACATTGACATTAGGTCTAAAGGCAGAAATTACAGATAGTTACCCTTGAAAATCCCTCAAATTGGCCAGGCGCAGTGGCTCATGCCTGTAATCCCAACATTTTGAGAGGCCGAGGCAGGTGGGAGGCCCGGAGTTTGAGACTAGCCTGGCCAACATGGTGAAACCCTGTCTCTACCAAAAATTAGCTGGGTGTGGTGGTGCATGCCTGTAATCCCAGCTACTTGGGAGGCTGAGGGGGGGAGAATCGCTTGAACCCCGGAGGCAGAGGTTGTAGTGAGCCAAGATCATGCCACTGCACTCCAGCCTGGGAGACAGAACGAGACTCCGTCTCAAAAAAAAAAAAAACAAACTCTCGTATCACCCAAAACCATATAGTATGCATGTAAAGAAGCTCAACACTTAACTTTTTCTCTACCCTTGGAACAAGTTACTGTTTCTTTGGTTAAACATTTTATTTTAAAAATGTATTAGTTGGGCATGGTGACTCACACCTGTAATCCCAGCAGTTTGGGAGGCCGAGGGGAGTGGAGTGGATCACTTGAGGTCAGAAGTTCGAGACCAACCTGGCCCCATCTCTACTAAAAATACAAAATTAGCGGGATGTGGTGGCAGGAGCCTGTAATCCCAGCTACTTGGGAGGCTGAGGCAGGAGAACTGCTTGAACCCAGGAGGCGGAGGTTGCAGTGAGTCAGGGTCACGCCGTTTCTCTCCAGCCTAGGCAGCAAAAGCAAAACTGTATCTCAAAAAACAAAAAAAAAGTATAATCATCCGTGATCATTCACACAATGCAAGCATACATACATAAGAGAGATATGCAGGACTTGAGTCCAACTAAGGGAATGGTAGATTAATGTCTCCCATCTTGGGGCTCTGGACAAATAAATACTCATTGACTGAAATGGCAGACACTTTGAACTAGTTAAATTGTGCCTGCTGCTCATTTGTACTCTGTCAGTCTCTTGCCTCACTTTATTTCTTTATTTAACAAATATTTGAGTGCCTAATAAATGTCAAGGACTGTTTTAGGTACTGGGGATACAGAAGTAAGCAAAGCAGGGTTTGTGCTCACTAAAATATGCATCATGGTAAAGAAGGATTTGTGTGTGTGTGTGATGTCTGAATGTATATGTGTGCCAGCTGATGGTAAGTACCATGGGAAGAAAATACAGATAGAGGGAATGCCAGGGCTCAGGTGAAGGAGTAGTTTCTGTTTTTTAAATGGTGTGATTAAAGAGGGCTTCTCCAAAGGGAATGAGAGAGTAAATTATGTGGCTTACTCATCTGGGAGAGAATGTTCCAGGTAGAGGGAACAGTAGTAGGTAGACAGTGAGGTGAACATACACCTAGGATATTCAAGGAAGAGCAAGAGGCCAGTGTGGCTGGAGCACAGTAAACAAGTGAGAGGAAACATAGTAGTAGATGAGGTTGTAGCAATAGAATGTAAACCAGATCATTTAAGGACTTGTGAGCCAGAGTCAGGATTCTGGAGTGTTATGGAAAGCCATTGGAGGGTTTAACCATGTGAAAGTTCTGTAACATTTTAAGATCAGTCTGACAGCTCTGGGAAGAATAGACTGTAAAAGGAGAAAGGATAGAAATAGGGAGAAGATAGGCTATTGCAAGAGTCCTCGTAAGTGGCTCAGACAAGTATGGTAACAGTGATTGGAGGTGATGAGAAACTGAAAAATTACAAATTTTTTTTAAGGTATCACTGACAGGTTTTATTAATTTGTTGAATGTGGGATGTAAGAGAGAGAGTTACGAGTGACCAAGTATTTTTGTCCTGAGCAGCTGCAAGAATTTAGTTCCCATATACTGAGATATTGGGAAGAGTAGGGAAGGTACAGATTTTGTGCCCTAGAATTCAACTTCTTTGTCTAGAAGTTCTACTAGAGTCAACTTATTTGACTCTAGAGTTCAACTTCTTTGTCCATGTTGATTTGAAATACCTATTAGACATCAAGAGATGTCAAGTAGGCAGTGGGTGGATGCTATTTAAAGCCATGAACTAGATGAGGTATAGGTAGAGAAAAAATTTGTGGGAACTATACTCTGGAGGAACATTCTCTCCATCATCTTAATTTGCTGTCTGTTACTTGGCTGAGTTTTTCTTCTTTCCCCTTCTCTCTTGAGCACCTACAGGTAAATCTGTTTGTGTTTACTGTACCTATGGTATGATCACACACCACACTTCTAAAATAGTCTGAAGGTCAAACTAAAATAGTAATGCAAACACCTTATCTTTATATATTGCTTTGACCTTTGTAAAGAGGTTTTATTTAGCAAATGCCTTTTGTGCACCAGTAACTCCACTAGGTACTTTCATACATGTTACCTCATTTGGTTTTCCTAAAAGATTGTGTTTTATATGCAAATAATGATGAGCTGGTGGAGATACATCTTTAAAGAAAGCATTCTTTTGTATTTGTATGTTGTTCTAAATTTATAATAACTGTAAAATATATTTTAATTAATGAGAACAGATACATAAAGATTGCAATTGATAATGTATAGTAGAAAGAACACTAACCAGCTATGGGCAAGTGACAAATTTCTCTTGGGTCCTATTTCCCATTGGTAAAATAATAATGGGACTAGGGTTTGAGGAGGAATTTAGTCAAGGGTTTCTCAAACAATAGATTGGAATCCATTCTTATTTATGCCACTACAATCAGTATAGAACTTTTCCAATTAAAATCTAATTATATACTTTTTATATTTGATCCTTATATGGTAACTAATGCTTTTGAAACTCAAATACTAACACAAGGAGTACTTTTAAATAATAGATCATTTCGAATTGTCTGTGGTGGGAGATGATAAAATTCTGGTTGTAAATTTATTTAGATATTAGAATTAAGAGCAATTTCAGGTCCTAGGATTTGTGGTGGTGGAAGTTACTATATCTAATCTTTTCTGTAAACAGAAAAAAGGGGTTCATCGTTGCCCAAAATGCAGACTACAATTTTTGACCAGCAAGGAGAAAGCTGAACATAAGGCACAGCATCGTACATTTATAAAGCCTAAAGAACTAGAAGGATTGCCTCCTGGAACAAAAGTGAGTTTGTGAGGGGGTTTTGGTGGTTTTTTGCACATTCTATTAATTTTTTTTATTTTTTATTTTTTATTATTATGGATAGAAGGAATAAGATCTAGTGTTAGGAAGCTCACTGGGCAACGGTAGTTAACAATAATTTATCGTGTATTTCAAAATAACTAGAAGAGTGGAATTGGAATGTTCCTAATACAAATAAATGATAAATGCTTGAGGTGATGGATACCCCAGTTACCCTGATATGATCATTACATATTGTATGCTTGTATCAAAATATCACATGCACCCCAAAAGTGAGTTTTAAATATGCTGTATTTTTAACATTTTGTATGATAATAGATACAAACTACTGCCTGGTTTTATCTATTGAATATAATATTAAAATTGACCTCTGATTGTTGTTAAGACTTTAATTTTAGGTTTTATCCTTCTTATGCTTGTAAAGAAAAACTTCTAACCATTGTTTTATTAGTTGATTGACGTGGTTTGTTGGAGGGGTGTTTCTAGTGCAACTAGATTGTAGACTAAGTCGGCAGGTTGTTTCAATGTTCTGTAGGCTGTTTTTGAGCTATTCCAGTTGTCAATGTGTATGTCTTTCAGTTGCCAGACTATAAGATACTTAAGATCAGGAATTATATTTATCTTTGTGTCCCCAGCATCTGTCATAGTGCCTTGAATGCCATAGGTTTGTTGAAGTTGGTATTACTAATCTCTCAGAGAAGCAAGTTTTGCTCCTGAATAGCATAGCATTGCTGTTTTTCATGAGCAAGCACACATCAGACTACAAATTTCTTTCTCCTTGTTTGCCTTATATACATAAGTTTTCTCTGACTTTTTTTTTTTTTTTTTTTTTTTTTGAGACAGTCACTCTATGCCTCAGGCTGGAGTGCAGTGGCGCGATCTCAGCTCACTGCAGCCTCTGCCTCCCGGGTTCGAGTGATTCTCGTGCCTCAGCCTCCCAGGTAGTTGGGATTACAGGCGTGCAGCATGATATCCAGCTAATTGTTTGTATTTTTAATAGAGACCGGGTTTCACCAACATGGCCAGGCTGGTCTCAAACTCCTGGCCTCAAGTGATCTGCCCGCCTTGGTCTCCCAAAGTATGGGGTTACAGGCATGAGCCACCACACCTGGCCCTCCGACTTCTTTACATAAAGTTAGCTCTTGAATATTTTCTCCAGTGAAGAGATATATAATCCAAGGTGAGATAATCCCCACATATTGTATTTCATTTTGAGTACATACTTTTGAATGCGAATATGTCTGCCATTTAAATTAACAAAAATAATATAAAACAATTATCTGAATATCTAGTGTAAGATAAACCATCTGGCATCTTCTGTGCAATCCATTTGTTCCATGTTGATATTAGACATGCAGAATATTAATGTAGGCAGAACAGTCCTCTCTCACATCTTCCCTTATTAATAAGATACCAGTAGTAATGGTAATATTGGTAATAATGATACTATATGTCTTATAATACTTTAGAATTAAGTGTTCAGTGTGCCTTTCCATACATTTTATTATTTAACATTTGTGATGATCCAATGAGATAGACAAGGCAGGTATATCCCCACATTAGAGATGAAGAGGTTCAGAGAGGCTAAATTCCTTACTCAAGGTCATGTAGCTAGGACGAGGTAGTACTAAGATTCTTAAACTTGGATTTTTTGACTTCTCCAGTGCTTTCAAAAAATTTATTTTCTGTTTGCAAGCTAACAAGTTCTGCTTCAGTGCTTTTCTGTGATACTTCATATATTTCATAGGACTTCACAGAAGCTGTTCTTCAAGTACATGGGGGGAATGTAGTCAAATGATTAAAGAGAATGTTAGTGGGTGACTGTTTTCTGTTATTAACCAATAGATACAACATTTTCTTTTTCCAAATAGTAAATGATAAATTTTATATGTTACCATTAAGGAAATTCTGAGCATTATTATAACTACCATGCTGTATGATGAATTGATGTAAGCTCCACCGTAACCTTGGAAGCAGAAATCGTGCCCCCTGATGCACCAGGAAGAGGTCACATTTACTGAAAATCTGTTTTATAGTTACCAGAGTGTAATTCAGGCCTCTGTATTACATTTTGACCTCTCTATTTGTGAAAGCCTTTTATTTAGGGTTTTTTTTTTTTTTTTTTTGAGACGAGGTCTCTCTCTGTCACCCAGGTTGGAGTGTAGTGGTGCCATCTCAGCTCACTGCAACCTCTGCCTCCTAGGTGCAAGCTGGGACCACAGGCCGCAGGTGGATGTCACCATGCCCAGCTAATTTTGTTGCATTTTTGGTAGAGATGAGTTGCCCAGGCTGGTCTCAAACTCCTGAGCTCAGGCAGTCCACCCACCTTGGCCTCCCAAAGTGCTGGGATTGCAGGTGTGACCCACCACACCCGGCCCCTTTTAATTCTGTCAAAGTGTAAAATAGCTATGGAATGTGCTCTTTCGATATTCATCTAATTTGTACTAACTCCTAATTATTTGTTAATATCTGTTAACATACAACTGTTATCAATATAAAACTAATATTACAACAGTAAATATCAAGATAAATTTCATTTAATCGGTATGACCATTTAGAATAAGTGGAAGGCTTATCTGATTGCAGTTTTATACTTGCCACTTTCAAAATAATGATTTTAACTTTTTGTATTGTAGTTATTTTTTGGTAACAGTGTTATTGAGATGTAATTCATATATCACACAATTTACCCATTTACAGTGTACACAGTTCAGTGGTTTTTAGCATATTCAGATTTGGGCAAACATCACTACAATAAATTTTAAAACATTTTTATCACCCTCAAAAGAAACCCCATACCCTTTAGCATTCACTATTTCCCCTCCACTGGCCCTGTCCAAACTTGAGTCAGCTTTTAGTCTCTATGGATTTTCCCATTCTGGACATTTCGTGTTGAATCATACAATATGTCATCTTTAGGGACTGGTTTCTTTCGCTTAGCATAATGTTTTGCAGCTTCATTGATACTGTACCATGTTCCAGTACTTCATTCTTTTTTGTGGCTGAGTAATACTGCACTGCATAGAAATTCTACCTTTTATTTATCCTTTCATCTATTGGTGGGCATATCCATTTGTCTTTCTGATCATCCATCTTTGCATTAATTCAATGTGCAGTGGGTAATACTGCACTGCATAGATATTCTACCTTTTATTTATCGTTTCATCTATTGGTGGGCATAATTCTCTTTTCTATATACATCCACTGCAGTTTTTGCAAGTACAATACTAACTATAACAAAGCCTTTGTAAATCATATGATGAGGTAAGAAACATGTAAACTGCCAATCAAAATTGCCATTTGGGTCATTTGTTTTTTGAAAACACAGTTATCCTATTGGAATTTTTACATCCACTGCAAGTAAAGCTAATACAAGTAAGCCAAGGGGACGTATAGCTAAGTCCAAAGCAAAACCCTCTTAAAAGCAAAAGCGAGAGCGCAACAGAAAAGGTTTCCTCTTTTTGGCTGTAATGCTGCTGTAAAAATTCATGTGTACAAGTTTTTATGTGAACATATGTTTTCATTTCTCTTGGGTATATACCTCTGAATACAATGGTGGAGTCAAATGGTAACTCTTACCTTTAATATTTTGAGAAACTGCCAAACTGTTTCTCTTCTTTTGTTGTTTTGTTTTGTTTTGTTTGAGATGGGGTCTCGCTCTGTTGCCCAGGCTGGAGTGCAGTGGTGCGATTTTGGCACACTGCAACCTCCGCCTCCTGGGTTCAAGTGATTTTCCTGCCTCAGCCTCCTGAGTAGCTGGGATTACAGGTACCTGCCACCGTGTCTGGCTAATTTTTTGTATTTTTAAAAGAAATGGAGTTTCACCATGTTGGCCAGACTGGTCTCAAACTCCTGACCTCAAGTGATCCGCCCACCTCGGCCTCCCAAAGTTCAGGGATTACAGGCCTAAGCCACCACACCTGGTCTGCCAAACTGTTTTTCATTGTAACTACACTGTTGTGCATTCCCCCCAGCAGTGTATGAGGGTTCTCATTTTTCTATGTCCTAGCCAATACTTGTTATTTTGTTATTGTCTCTTTATTACAGCCATTCTGGTTGGTGTGAAGGGACATCTCATTTGGGAATTGATTTGCATTTCCCTGATGACTAATGATGTGAACCATCTATCTCTTCATGTGGTTGTTGGCTGTTTGTATATCTTCTTTGAAGAAATGCCTGTTCATCTATTTTCTCTTTGGTTGCTTGTGCTTTTGGTGTCATTATATAAGAAACCATTGCCTAACTCACGCTCACAAGGATTTACTACTGTATTTTCTTCTAAGAGTTTTGTAGTTTTACCTTTTAAAATTTGGTCTTTAATACATTTTGAGATAATTTTTGTATATAATATGAGGTAGGGATTCAAATTCTTTCTTTTGCACATGGATATCAGTTTTTCTAGCAGCATTCATCAAGACTATTTTTTGCCCCATTGGAAATGTTTTGGGACCCTTGTCAAAAACCAATTTACTGTAAATGTGAGGGCTTACAATATTTTTAATACTAATATGATGGTTACTTTCTAAAAATACATATTGGCTTTGTTTTTATAGGTTACTATTAGAGCTTCACTTGGACCTCACCAGTCAAAATTACCAACTGCACCTTCCGGTTGTACTCCAGGCACTTCTTTTCTTCAGGTCACACCTCCGACATCTCAAAATACAATTGCTAAAAATCCTAGAAAATCTAATGCCAGTAGATCTAAGACAAGTAAGCCTCGTGCACCTACATCCACTGCAAGTAAAATTCGTACAAGTAAGCCAAGGGGACGTATAGCTAAGTCCAAAGCAAAACCCTCTTACAAGCAAAAGCGACCACGCAACAGAAAAAATAAAATGAGCCTTGCTTTGAAGAACTTAAGGTAATATCTTTTATTTCTGATATACAATACAAATTTAATCTTAAGTATGAAATTTACCATATCACAGAACCCTCTTACACATTTAGATGATAATCACTTATCTGGCATAAAGACCAAGCAAATGAGAAAAAGGTACTTTTTACAACTACTGAGCAGAACTTGAGTCATTGTGTTTATTCTCTAATTTTCATCTTTTACACTAATCTTTTATTTTGTGCTTTTATCTTATGATAGATTATTGGTTTATTTGATCCCTTTTATTCCAGGGAAATGTTAACTGGTGTTAAATTTTTTGCACTTATTCTAGCTTGTTTCACAGCAAATTTTCAAATTATGAGTCTACTTAAAGATCAATTTAGGGCCGGGCACAGTGGCTCAAGCCTGTAATCCCAGCACTTTGGGAGGCCGAGACGGGCGGATCACAAGGTCAGGAGATCGAGACCATCCTGGCTAACATGGTTAAACCCCGTCTCTACTAAAAAATACAAAAAACTAGCCGGGCGAAGTGGCGGGCACCTGTAGTCCCAGCTACTCTGGAGGCTGAGGCAGGAGAATGGCGTAAACCCGGGAGGCGGAGCTTGCAGTGAGCTGAGATCTGGCCACTGCACTCCAGCCTGAGCGACAGAGCGAGACTCCGTCTCAAAAAAAAAAAAAGAAAAAAGATCAATTGAAACATTTTGGGTTCAGTTAGTAAAATGTTAATAAGATTTTCCCCTATTATTTTTGTTTTATAATCTATTTTTATCTTTTTTTTTCCATCTCCATAAGGTGTCGTCGGGGAATTCACAAGTGCATTGAATGTCATTCCAAAATAAAAGATTTTGCAAGCCACTTTTCTATATACATCCACTGCAGTTTTTGCAAGTACAATACTAACTGTAACAAAGCCTTTGTGAATCATATGATGAGGTAAGAAACATGTAAACTGCCAATCAAAATTGCCATTTGGGTCATTTGTTTTTTGAAAACAGAGTTATCCTATTGGAAGCAAGTTTGTCGCATCAAGGAACTAAAAGGGTCTAGCAATAGGAACTTCTAAGATGTTCCTTGTACTATTTTCCAGCATAGTAACTCATAAAATTACTGGGACAAAAACTCTTAAGAACAATTAGACTAATGAAACTAAAATGAGTTTGTTAGGGAAATTTGTTTTTCTATGGGACTTTTTTTCTTTTATGTCTTTCAA
Organism: Trachypithecus francoisi; assembly: GCF_009764315.1. Classification (NCBI taxonomy): domain Eukaryota; kingdom Metazoa; phylum Chordata; class Mammalia; order Primates; family Cercopithecidae; genus Trachypithecus; species Trachypithecus francoisi. Next base: position 19,083,262 of record NW_022681471.1, on the reverse strand, counting down.
AAAGTGGTTATTTTTCAACATAAAATAAGTGTTTTCAATATATTTATCAAATAAATATGGTCAGCTCTTGCATTCCACATCTGTGGATTCAACCAACTGTAAATCAAAAGTGTTTTAAAAAATTACGTCTCTACTGAACATGAACAAACCTTTTTCCCATCATTATTCTCTAAACAATACGGTATAAAACTATGTAATAGCAGTTACATTGTGTTAGGTATCATAGGTTTACAAATAATCTAGAGATGATTTAAAGTGTACAGCAGGATATGTATAGTTTATATGCAAGTACTATGCCATTTTATATCAGAGACTTGAGTCTCTGCAGATTTGGATGCCTGTAGAGGAGGTCCTAGATTGTAATCTCTTGAGTGTTATCCTCTTCAAAGCGATCACTTTGAGAGACTCCAGGCTTTTTAATGATGCTAAGAACATTATCCTCTCTCTGTCTCCCGCATCTGTCCATTTGTCTTTCTGATCCATCTTTGCATTCATTCAATGAAACATAAGCGACTGTAGGAATATTCCAGTCATGATGCTACCATTAGAATTCCTTTTTTTTTTTTTTTTTTTTTTTTGAGACGGAGTCTGGCTCTGTCGCCCAGGCTGGAGTGCAGTGGCCGGATCTCAGCTCACTGCAAGATCCGCCTCCTGAGTTTATGCCATTCTCCTGCCTCAGCCTCCCAAGTGGCTGGGAGTACAGGCGCCCGCCTCGTCGCCCGGCTAGTTTTTTGTAGTTTTTAGTAGAGATGGGGTTTCACCGTATTAGCCAGGATGGTCTCGGTCTCCTGACCTCGTGATCCGCCCGTCTCGGCCTCCCAAAGTGCTGGGATTACAGGCTTGAGCCACCGCGCCCGGCTAGAATTCCTTTTCATGCATTGATTCAACTTAATTTGAGCACCTATGATGTACTCTACACAAGGGAAAGACTTCAGAGCCCCCCTTTCATTTGAGCCTCATTCGTAGGGGCTTGCCTTATTCTTTCAGAATGGATTTTATTTTAAATAACCAAAAAGTGTCCAGATACAAAAGTTGATTATTCCAATTAAGATAGTTCCATTTATTTTCAGTTAGAAATAAGTTATAACTAGCCAGGCACAATGGCTCATGCCTATAATCCCAACACTTTCAGAGGCCAAGGAGAGGGGATTGCTTGAGCCTAGGAGTTCAAGAGCAGCCTGGGCAACATAGCAAGACCTCATCTCTATTTTTAAAAAAGAAAAAAAAAATAGGTATAACCAATGAAGGTGGTTTTCTTGCAGATTATCAAAAGACGTCTATATTATTTTCTGCTCATAATCAGCTACCACTCTGAAGGATTCACCCACATTTTGATGGCTTGAGCACCTGGCTTGCAGGGGTTTTTTTCCCTTTGGTGATCAGCCTGACCTTATGATACCTTTACTTCTTTAGTGCTAGCACTTTACATCCCTTTCTGCTTTGTTGTATCCCTTTTCTTAATACCGTCCCATTTTACCTCATTGTAGACAATACTTACTTTGAATTCTCATTACCCCATGACTTTCAGGGTCTTGACTCCTTTTTTCTAGTCCAGTAGTATCAATTCAATTTTGTAGCCAACCACACCCTTAAGGTCTTCTGTTTTGAATGCTGCTTTGTTTCTGTCCTAAATTCCTTTGTATCTTCAGTCATACTTAGTCTTGCTATCTTTACATCTTTTATCCTTTTTGATGTATCCCTATCTCGGTTCTAGACTACCATACCATGCTGGATTCAGTCAGCTCTGATTTCGTGATCTTTAATTTGGTCCTGCCCTTTTAAAAATACCGCTTTGTGTTTTGTTTGTTTGCTTGTTTGTGTTTTTGAGATGCAGTCTTTCTCTGTCACCCAGGCTGGAGTGCAAACAGCGTGATCTCGGCTCATTGCAAGCTCCGCCTCCCGGGTTCACGCCATTCTGCTGCCTCAGCCTCCCCAGCAGCTGGGACTACAGGCGCCCGCCACCACGCCCGGCTAATTTTTTTTTTTTTTGTATCTTTAGTAAAGACGGGGTTTCACCCTGTTAGCCAGGATGGTCTCAATCTCCTGACCTCGTGATCCGCCCGCCTCGGCCTTCCAAAGTGCTGGGATTACAGGCGTGAGCCACCACGCCCAGCCAAAAATACCGCTTTGTTTTTATCTACAACATCTGTCAGATTTTATTCTAGTCCCTCAGTTGTTAACCTTGCCTAATAATTACTCAGAGGTCATACTTTTTGTTTTTCTCAAGATTAACTTTTTCGTGTCTCAAGGTTTTTTTTCCTTCAGCCATTAATCTCAAAAAACAGACATGTCCCACTATTTTTAAGTTAACCCTGTTCATCATCCCTTGCATTTCCTCCACATCCTTATTTCATTACTTTGGACCTTCAGTTCATCTCTTTCTCTCTACCACATTCATTGTGTCTGCAGATATTTTCAGGCATATTTTTAGGATGAGGAAAATCTGCCTTTACTTTGCATGTTTTCTTGTCCTCATTTTACCATCAACATTTGTAAAGAGTATTCTTTACTAGCCTGTTTGTCATTTTTTGACCCTTGTGATTTGAGTGTCGCCCACCGCCCCCACCTACATACAGCTAAAGCTGCTCCTTTAAAGGTTATGAGTCATATCCTAACCACTGGATATACTCATTATTTTTCATTCTTACTCCTCTATGACTTCTTCAGAGTATTTGACATTTTTGATCACTTACTTTTGGAACTCCTCAACTTCTGTTAAACTGTTACCACCGTTTTTCTTCTTTCCTTTTGGCTACTCCTGCTCTATGTAATTATCTTTTCTCCCTTCAACTGTTCTTATCCCCTTGTAATCCCTTTCTTGGTACCTTAACCATTCTTAAAGTTTTCTCTTTTTACCTTTCAACTGTAAATCCTCTGATTTCAATGCTGAGTTTCCCTGAGACCCAACTCTGTTTCTTACTAGGATTCAAACCACTTTTACTTCAGTACCCTTTAAGCTCAGTCTTGACTGTTTCAGGGCATCATTTGCATAAACATGGAGCACCAGCTAGAAATAATTTACTATCCCAAGTTTTTGAAACCCATTGAGTTCTGTTGATCTGCCACTGTACATTCTAGCTTCCTGAGGGTTCACCTTCTGCAATATTCCAGTCTGCCTCTTCCACTACTATAGTGGTTCTGCACCTATACCCCAGTTTCTCTAAAGCAGACCCTAGCCAACCCTTCCCCTAGTACACTGCTATGAGTAATGTTGTTCTCTTATTCTGTGCCAAACACTTGGCTGCCCTAATGAGGCTTAATTCTGCCCCTAATTTATAGAGGATTAAATTGGAAAACATTTTTGGCATTACTTAAACCCGTGTGTCATTCTGTCCTCCTCTCTCCCATTTTCCGTAGGCTTACCAACTGTCTTGTAGAACCTTCAGCCCCATTCTATCCCCAAACGTTCCCACTGACCTAAAGTTACCTTCATAACCTTTTCCTAATTTCTGGTGAGCCCCTGCACTGTCATCACACACATTGAGCTCTTACTCATCATTAACCTCATCTAGAACTGAAAGCTTCCACTTCTGCTCTTCTAAGGGCCTCATAGGTCCCTTTGCTTTTCCCCTACTTCAAGGGCACATTGTTTGCCTCATTACTTCAGGTACCTCCCTCTGAATGGTGTACCCTCACTCCTACTCGGTGTGGACTTTTGTCATAGGTTTGAGTTCTGTATGTTCAGAGGCTTCATTTTCTCAGAGGTTGAGTGCCTTTATTCCCAGGCTATGCCAACTCCGTTGCGAGAAGACAGGCCCCCAAAATTGATCTATCTTCCCCAATGTATAGGTTCTTCATATTCAGTATCTAAAGTAGTTTTTTCTTGTTCTTGATTATTCTCTGGAATGCTCCTCTCCTTCCCTCTCATTTCACCTCTACGAAGTATCTGATCAGCACAGCCAGTCATAGGAATCATTCCTTTCTTTGAGTTCTGTAACATTCGCTCTTCTTCCTCGCATGTGTCTCTATTATCTCTGAGAGAGAAGCTGTTTCTTTGTATTCACCATGGTGCCTATTCTGAGGATATTTTCTTGGAATTATAGCTAGCCAGAATCTTTATTTTCCCATGCATATATAGTATGCTGGTGATGGTTACCTTGGGTCTGAGGGTAACTGTTGACCTGCTGTGTGGGGTCTGTCAGTGCAAGACAGGGCTAGTGCTTCTCAAACTAGCTTGCATAAGAATCAGCTGGAAAACTTGGGAAAACAGATTTCTGGGCCCCACTGCCAGAGATTGGTTCACTATGTTTGTAGTAAGACCTTAAACTTTGTGTTTCTAACAAGCTTCTAGGTATGCTGATGATGCTGGTCCATGGACCACACTTTGAGTAATACTGTGCTAGGCTAATCCTGGCTAATCTTGCCTGGTTTTCTAACACAGGAAAGCTTTCCTTATCAATTTAAAGGGAGGCATAAAAGCTATTACCATTGGCTTTGAAGTTTGATTAGTGGTTTTCTGATCTGTGTATAGGAGAAGCATTGTTTTAATTCTTGAGCTCTGCTTCCCTTAATTTGCTCTCTTTGAAAGTTCTCCTGGTAATTGCAAAGGATTCTTTAAATGTTTCATGTTTATTGAATTAAGCAATGGCATTTATCTCAAGTAGTGTTTACTTCCAGGATCATTCAGATTATCCCCCTCCCCAAACATACTAAGATTAAAATGTAATGAATAATTATTATTCTCCAGCCTGAGTGACAGAGCAAGACCTCTGAAACAAAAAATAATTATTTTAACATTTCTATCATAGCAAAATACATTATCAAATATCTTTTCAATTGTTTTTATAATAGTTAAAAAAAACTTTTATTTTGACAGTGCATTTTTAACTCAAGCATTTTTTTTTTTTTTTACTAATGGTGAGATACTGATCATCTAAGAAAATTCTCAGGGAAATACGTAATTAGAAAATATACAGGTAAAGTGGAATGTAAGTTAAAATTCTTGAATTAAACAGAGATGACTATCTTCGTCCATTCAGGCTGCTATAACAAAATATTATAGACTGGGTAGCTTATAAACAACAGAAATTTATTTCTCACAGTTCTGGAGGCTGGAAAGTCCACGATCAAGGTGCCGGCAGATTCGGTGTCTGGGTGAGGGCCCATTCCTCATAGTCAGCACCTTCTCACTGCGTCCTCACATGGTGGAAGGGGCACACTGGCTCTCTAGGATCTCTTTTATAAGTGCACTAATCTCATAAGGGCTCTGCCCTCATGACCTAATCACCTCCCAAAGGCCCCACCTCTTAATACCATCACTTTAGGGGTTAAGATTTTAACATGAATTTTGGGGTGACACAAAAATTCAGATTATAGCAATAACCAACAGCATTTTATTATTTAGATCATGATCTTTTATTCAAAACTAAGAAATTAGGCATTGGCTTGAAATGTGGTCATAAAATTAATATGGCGTTGTATAATAAAATTAATAAAATCTTGTTTGTCTCATGTTTCTCAAGCTCTCATAGCAACCATCCAGGTAAACGGTTTTGTATTTTCAAGAAGCATTCAGGAACTCTCAGGTAATCATCTTTTTTTGTTTTTCTTTCCATTGAAATATTGCAGTAACTTTTTAAAACTGATGCTGGAGTGCCTACTTTGGAAATGATAGAGTTCTGTTTATTATATCCTTAGACCAAAGTTGGAGAGATAGCCTATCATTTCTGACTAAACTCTCTGTAGTGTCAAGCATTAAGATGAAACCTTCTTGCATATGCGTTTGTAAAATAACAAAAATAAGGTTCTCCAGCCATATCTGAATAGAAGGAAGTTTTTGAAAATACCATATACTTGAAATCAATATATAGCCTTCATAATTCTTAATGCTTTTAGAATTAAAGTATATAACTTTTTACTGTACAGAAAAAGTACTGATGAATATTTCTAAAGGCATTGATAATTACCATTGGTTACACCACATACACTTAGCTCAGAATCCACTAAAACATCTATTTTTTTTTACATTATTTTGATATCTTTTTGACTCCATCTTCCTTTGTTAATTATTTTGCTCATGTTGACAGATGTTTGCCAGCACATAGTACCTGGCACATAGTAGGCACTTGGTAAATATTTGTTGAATAAGTTAATGTATATGTTGAAAATGAACTATGTGGATAATGTTGGACCAAGAGCTCGTAGAGGAAATTTTTATTGTATTTTTAAAACATACTCATGTTAGGCCAGGTACGGTGGCTCACACCTGTAAACCTAGCACTTTGGGAGGCCGAGGTGGGTGGATCACCTGAGGTCAGGAGTTCGAGACCAGCCTGGCCAACATGGCGAAACCCTGTCTCTACTAAAAATACCAAAATTAGCCGGGCGTGGTGGCTATAATCCCAGCTACTTGGGAGACTGAGGCAGGAGAATCACTTGAACCCGGAAGGCAGAGGTTGCAGTGAGCCGAGATCACACCACTTCACTCCAGCCTGTGCAAAAGAGCAAACAAAACTCCCATCTAAAAAAAAAATTTATGCTATTTTTAAAACATTGATTTCAAGGAATTAGAAAAGAGTAAAATATATTAAGTGTTACCTTACTGGAAAATGCTTTATAAGAATGAAAAGACGGTGGCTCAAGCCTATAATCCCAGCACTTTGGGAGGCTGAGACGGGTGGATCACGAGGTCAGGAGATCGAGACCATCCTGGCTAACACGGTGAAACCCCGTCTCTACTAAAAATACAAAAAACTAGCCGGGCGAGGTGGCGGGCGCCTGTAGTCCCAGCTACTCCAGAGGCTGAGGCAGGAGAATGGCGTGAACCCGGGAGGTGGAGCTTGCAGTGAGCTGAGATCCGGCCACTGCACTCCAGCCCGGGCGACAGAGCAAGACTCCGTGTGAAAAAAAAGGAATGAAAAGAGATTTAATTCTAAAAATGAGATTTCACTTTGATTTTTACCACATGATGGTCAAGCTCATTGTATGCTTAGTTTTTAAATTAACTATATGATTTGAAAGATCTGAGGCGCTTTTTTTTTTCAACTCGAGTGGGTCTCACATCTAAATAGAAAATTGGTCAAATTCTGTGTATGGGCCGGGTGCAATGGCTCCCACCTGTAATCCCAGCACTTTGGGAGGCCAAGGCGGGTGGATCACTTGAGGCCAGGAGTTCAGGACCAGCCTGGCCAACATGGCGAAACTCCATCTCTACTAAAAATACAAAAATTCGCCTGGCATGGTGGTGCATGCCTGTCATCCCAGCTACTTGGGAGGCTGAGGCACGAGAATTGCTTGAACCTGGAAGGCAGAGGTTGCAGTGAGCCAAGATTGCGCCACTATACCCCAGCATGGGTGACAGAGTGAGACTCAGTCTCAGAAAATTTAAAAAAAAAATCTGTGTATAGACATAGCATTTTATATTTCTATAAACAGTTTTTTCATAATTACTATTTTGTTAAAATGAAATATTCATTCTTTAGTTATTTATTGTGCACCTATCATATAACACAATGTAGCAAGTCCTATACAGATGACCGTGATGAAGAAGAAGGCTTATACCAACCTTCAAGGAATGTACAATTTATTAAAGGGATAAAAGGTGTGAACATAAATAACTACAGTAATACAAAGAGGTTTCTAGTAAGTGCAATAAGAGATACTGATTTCAAAGGGGAGAGAGGTTTCTACTTAAAAGAAGAGGCACAAGGGCATTCTAGTTGGAAGAAATAACAGGAATAGAAGTTCAGAAAGGAAAAAACAGAAACTATACACATTCTTCTGAATCACAATGGAGGAATTTTGGAGTAACTAGGAGTAAAATTTGGATGAAGCACGAAGTTCATATAGCATAGTATTATCTTAAGATCAAAGGTGGCCGGGCGCGGTGACTCAAGCCTGTAATCCCAGCACTTTGGGAGGCTGAGGTGGGTGGATCACCTGAGGTCAGGAGTTCAAGACCAACCTAGCCAACATGGCAAAACCCTATCTCTACTAAAAATAGAAAAAAATTAGCCGGGCATGGTGGTGTGCACCTGTAATTGCAGCTACTTGGAGGCTGAGGCAAGAGGATTACTTGAACCCAGGAGGTGGAAGTTGCAGTGAGCCGAGATCACGCCTCTGCACTCCAGCCTGGGCAACAGAGTGGGGCTCCATTCCAAAAATAAAAAAAGATCAGTCTGGGGAGATAGTTTTGAACTTAGATCCAGATTGTTGAATCCTTGAAAACAAGGCCTAGGGAGTTTGGGCTTAATTTTTTTTGGAAGACGTTGGGGAAGCCATTGATGTTTTGAGTAGAATCAAGGGTGCTGAAGGAAGATCACTTTGGAGGAGTATACAAGATGAGTTGTAGCTGCATGAGACACATAGACTGGTTAAGGCTATTGTAGTGGTTAAGACTTACTTAATAAAGCCCTGGGCTAAGGTGGTGAGGTGGTATCACATCATGTTTAAGAGCATGGGCTTCCGAATCAAAGGGCTCAGTTTCCAACCTGATCCTGGCCTCAGTAGATCACTGAAACTAATTCTGTCCTCTGTAAAAGGGTAATAATTACAGCACCTATCTCTTTGGGTTGCCATAAGATTTAGATCAGACAATACGTCTAAAACCCTCAGACTGGCATAGAGTAAGTACTCAATAAATTGTTAGTATCATAAAATGTTTGAAATATTGAATGTTTTATGTAAGAAGAGAGTCAGAGATAACTAGAAATCTGAGCCCCAGTTTTAGGGAAATGGCATCATAAGAGAGACTTTTCCCCCTAAATTTCATGGGGAAAGCACATGATTCCAGTTTTGTGAAGATAATTTTTGATGTGCAGGAGTTCTGGCTAGGTGTAAATCCACAACAGGTTGTTAAAACTAGAGAAGTCAATCCAAGGTATGCCACTGGTTTCCTATACAGGTGAAATATTTAAGTTTAAAGTATCTGATGAACTTCAAAAGTATATGTATGCTTTGTTAATAAACTGATAATGATAATTACATGATTTTAAAACCTTCGCATTTCTAATTTTATCCTCATTTGACTAAGATACTAGATTGCAGAATCCACAGACTGTACCTTTTTTGGTTACTATTGTATCCATAATACCTAGTAGTACAGTGTGGGTGAAGAAGGTTCTCAGCAAATGTATATTTATATATTTCAGTGAATGAATATTACATCCTTGCTTTGCAAGTAATAACTTGCACACATTACTTAAGTTGTTAAGGGAGACTGGGCTTTTAGTCTCTTGATGCCTAGCTTTCAGCTAGGCACAGGTTGAGAGGTGACAATTTATAAAGCACTAAATGTTAGCATAATTTGAATATGGCGATGCCATTTTCTTTTCCTTGTTTTTGTTTTTGTTTTTGTTTTTGTTTTTTGAGACGGAGTCTGACTGTCATCCAGGCTGGAGTGCAGTGGCACAATCTTGACTCACTGTAACTTCTGCCTCTTGGGTTCAAGCAATTCTCCTGTCTCAGCCTCCAGAGTAGCTGGGGCTACAGACGCAGGCCATGATGCCTAGCTAATTTTTGTGTTTTTAGTAGAGACGAGGTTTCACCATATTGTTCAGGCTGGTCTCGAACTCCTGATCTCAGGTGATCCATGCACCTCGGCCTCCCAAAGCGCTGGGATTACAGGCGTGAGCCACTGTGCCCGGCCAGCAATGCCGTTTTCTGGAGAACCATTTTAGATACATCAAGTTTATATAACAAAGTTGGAAAATGACGGTTGTGGAGACTAAAATGCAAATCAAGTTAGTACATGGAAAAATAATTATTGAGCTCATATGGATTTTCATAAATGATAATATTTTTTACTGTCTTCTTTTTTTTCGTAGGGGCATTACTCTAGTGTGCCTTAAATGTGATTTCCTAGCTGATTCTTCTGGCTTAGATCGTATGGCTAAACACTTAAGTCAACGTAAAACTCATACTTGCCAAGTTATAATAGAGAATGGTATGTATATATAATTGTGTTTCTTTGATTTCCTGATACTTATTTCAGTATTTTTGATCGGACACCATATGGACCCATATATTACATTGATAGTCTCACTCTTCATATATGCTATTGTAAATGTAAAAACTCTTTTGATTTCAGTTTCCAAAAGTACCTCAACTTCTGAACCCACTTCTGGGTAAGTTTAATTTTCCTTCAGTGCAGTTCGCTTTGATGGACTTTAGCACTGTTGTATTTTTTAATGTATCATTAATATAAATGAAAAATATTAAAGTTGTTTTTGTTTTTGTTTTTAAAGCTGCTCATTGAAATAGATTCCTGCTCCATGGAGTTCATGCAACCTGGTGCAAGACAAGTTGGAAGTTCCTAAGTTCAAAGTTCTGAAGTGTTTTCTCACACAAAAGGCAGTTAAACAGCCAAGTTCATGACACTAGCTCTCATTCAGCTCTTTCCAGCTTTCAGATGCCACTAGATTCTCACTCCACCTTATCTTTGTGTCAGGTTAACATATCTTAACACATTTTTTTCTCCAGTTGGCTCTTTCCAAAAATACCTTTTGTTTTTCTCTGCTATACTTGACTTGTCTTCATAGTACTACATTCCAGATAATATGACTGTTCATCTTTTTCTGTCTGTTTTGTCTGCTTAATTTCTTGTAAGTCTTACATGTTTAGGTCAGATAGCCATTTTTTCTTCATTCCTTGTTCATTACTCTTCTGTTTTTCATATTTTTCAAATGAAGAAGCAACGCATAAGTTTCAAAAAATATCCAGGGTACTCCTGGACAATGTCCCCTTTTGATGGACACGACTGATGCCTGTTCTTTCTTTCCAAGAAATGTGAATTATTTGACTGTGAGACCTCCTCTAGTTTGTGGCCTTAAGAAATCAGATCTTGGGGAGAGTCCCTTCCTACCTGACTGACCTCCCATAAGGTTGATGCTGATTTGGCCAGAGATGACCTCAAGGCCCACCAAATAGAGCACAACTTCCCACTGGGGGCTTTGGCTTTTGATCTTAAGCTTATGGGTCGATTCTAACCAAGAAAAGTCCATGAGATCACTGCTTCAACATCCAGGTTGACTTTTAACCATTTTGGCTGCTGCTCTTTAATCTTCCTCCAGCAGGCATGCAGTCCAAGGAATATAAAAATTCTTGTTGTGTGGGAACCAAGGTTACTTTCCTGTTCTTGGAAAATTTCTACAATTACAGTTCCCAAAGTCACAGCTCATGTTATTTAAAGTTTTATCCAGTATTCTAGGAATTTTCAGCAATACTAATATTCACATTTTTAAACATTTTTTACATTTTATTTTATTTTGGTAGCTTGGTTTTATATTGTTTTTAGATCAGTGCTTCAACATCCAGGTTGATGTTTAACCATTTTGGCTGCTGCTCTTTAATCTTCCTCTAGCAGATATGCAGTCCAAGGAATATCAAAATTCTGGTTGTATTGGGAACCAAGGTTACTTTGTTTTTGGAAAAACAAAATTTCTGCAATTACGGTTCCCAAAGTCAGTTATTCGTGTTTTCATTTAAAGTTTTATCCAGTGTTATAGGAATTTTCAGCAATACTGATACTCTTTTTTTTTTTTTTTTTAAGACAGAGTCTTGCTCTGTCTCCCAGGCTGGAGTGTGCAGTGGCGCGATTTTGGCTCACTGCAAGCTCTACCTCCTGGGTTCACGCCATTCTCCTGCCTCAGCCTCCCGAGTACCTGGGATGACAGGCACCCGCCACCACGCCCGGCCAATTTTTAATTTTTTGTATTTTTAGTAGAGATGGGGTTTCACCGTGTTCGCCAGGATGGTCTCAATCTCCTGACCTTGTGATCTGCCCGCCTCGGCCTCCCGAAGTGCTAGGATTATAGGCGTGAGCCACCGCACCCGGCCAATATTCACATTTTTAAACATTTTTATTTTATTTTATTTTGGTAGCTTGGTTTTATATTGTTCTTAATCAAATTTATTTTACTCTATTTTGTTTTTCTGTCACTTCTTTGTCCCAGATTCATGAAATTTGCTGATGTCCATTTTATGTCTACTTTTGAATTCTTTGTGTTTGTTTTGTTCTTATTACAAACTCCAAGACATTTCTTAGAATTATCTACAGATTTCGTGTAGCTACTTATTGGTAGCTTCTTAATTTCATACTTGTCCAGACCATTAGACATTACATGCTCTATCTTGGGCCTATCATTAACATTAGCTTAGGGATTCTGATTTCAAAGACATAAAGAATTGGCAAAGCTCTTCTTACAGCCCTTAAAACAAGTTTTAAAGGTACATTTCTGTTCATCTAATACATAATATCTTCTTAGCCATTAATGTAATTCCTCTGGATAAGATAATATATTCAAAAAATATTGGGACCAAAAATTGCACTTGTTTCTTGCTCATATATATATAGATGTATATTTTTTTTAATTTGTTGTTTGTTTATTTTGGTTACATTGAATATAGATTTGCTGAACAGTTTTGATGTTATTTTTTTAATAAAATTTGTATTGTTAAAGTGCCTTGGAAATTTCTAATAAATAACTTCATATAAAAGCTGTCATACAACTATAGGAGCATTGCTTTGCTCCTAGTTCCGTGGAGCCTAATTGCTTGACCCGCAGACTGAAAGCTTTATCTACTGAGCACATCTTGCACTTTTTCCTCCAGCACAGTTAAAAACAAACTATTTATACTTTACTAATGTCTTGAGCAGCTAGCAAAAGCCCCCTTTGTGATCTTAATAATCGTGAAGGTGGGCAGGCTCTGAAGTCGTTTGACTCAATGTGGGTGTTTTTTAACTCCAAAATTAAAACTGGACTGGATACAGTGGCTCATGCCAGTAATCCCCAATACTTTGAGAGGCTGAGGTGGGAGCCAGGAGTTTAAGACCAGCCAGGGCAACATACCAACACTCTTGTCTCTACCACACACACACACACACAATATATATATATATATATACACTGATGTGGTGGCATATGCCTGTAGTCCTAGCTACTCAGGAGGCTGAGGCAGGAGGATTGCTTGAGCCCAGGGGTTCAAGGCTGCAGTGAACTATGATCATGCCACTGCATTCCAGCCTAAGCCAGAGAACAAGACCCTGTCTTTTTAAAAAAAAAAAAAAATCAAAACTGCTTTGATGATATACTTTGAAACATTGAAAGCCAGTGTCAGTGGCCACTGCCATGTAGTATACTCCTTGTAATTCATAGGAGTTGAATCGATTAATTTTAATTTTCCGAACAGATTTCTGCTGTAAGTGATTTTCCCAAATCTCCAAAAGGGGTTTATGTCATAGTCGTGGACTTGGTGATACTCCTTTCTTTCCATACCTGTCTCTAGGATGTTTTGTCAAACACCATTTTCCTACCCATTTTTTTTTATTGTGGTAAAATACATGTAGTATAAAATTTGCCATTTAAAACCATTTTCCATTCAGCATTAATGACACCTAACTTTAAGTTTTAAACTTTTTCCCAGAAATAGCAACTTATTTGCATTTTTAGCATTGGTCCTCTTTTAATTTACAGATATTTTCTGTCTCAGTTCAAAAATACGAAAAACCACATTCTTGCTATAGCAGTATTTTAGGTAGAGGTACAGCTTTGTGTTCTTCCATAGGATTTTATTATACTATGTATCAGGTTATTTTTCTTAAAATTTAATGCTCTGAAAGTTACGTGTCCCATAGCATCACTTTTTTTTTTTTTACTTTGTTTAAAGAAAACGATTTATGCAGTCAGTGCTAAGCTTACTTGTTATAAGCAGTTGAGTTTTAATAGGTGTTAATGAGTTTTAGCTTGACAATCTGATCCCTCTTTACCTTGAGGCTGTTAGAGTTATTTCACCTGGTTCAGAAATAGCCATCTCATGCATGTGTCCTTTTTTGTTTTCAACTGAATAAAAGGTATGATTGGATCAATTTCAGTCCATCACTATTATTATTTAAAAAAAAAAACTAAATGACAAAGACTTAGATTCTTGCCCTTCTTTTTGTCACATTTTGGCAAAACACCTCTTTCAGTTTTTTGTTTTCTTTTCTAGACAGTGTCTCGCTCTGTCGCCCAGGCTGGAGTGCAATGGCATGATCTCAGCTCACTGCAAGCTCTGCCTCCCGGGTAGCTGGGACTACAGGCGCTTGCCACCACGCCCAGCTAATTTTTTGTGTTTTTAGTAGAGACGGGATTTCACCGTGTTAGCCAGGGTGGTCTTGATCTCCTGACCTTGTGATCCGTCCGCCTCAGCCTCCCAAAGTGCTGGGATTACAGGCGTGAGCCACTGCGCCAGCCCCTCGGTCTCATTTATTCAGTAAATATTTATTACCTACTATGTACCTGGCACTGTTCTAGTTGTTGGAAATACAAACTGAAATCTCTGGCTTCATGGGACTTAGATTTCAGCTGTGGGAGACAGATAATAGAAAATAAAAACTTATAGTATGTTAATGGTGATGAAGACTATGGAGAAAAATAGGGAAGGGAGATAGCAATGTACAGGTGGGTGGTTGGGAGGTTGCCATTTTAAATTTGATGGTCAAGTTGGGCCTTCTTGAGAAGATGGCATTTGAGTAAAGACCTGAAGGAGGTAAGGAAGTGAGCCACTGGCTATCTGTCAGAGGAGCTTTCTAGAGAGGGGAAACAAGTGCAAAAGCCCTGAAGCAGAAATTGGAACCCTCATGTATTGCTGGTGGCAATGTAGAATGGTCCGGCCACTATGAAGAAGAGTTTGGCAGTTCCTCAAAAAGGTTAAGTGTAGAATTACCATGTGACCCAGCAATTTCACTCCTATATACTCAGTCGAAAGCAGAGACTCAGATACTTGGATATGCATGTTCATAGCAGCACTATTCACAATAGCTGAAAGATAGAAATTGCCTAAATGTCACCCACAGATAAAGGGATAAATATGGTGTGTTGCCAGGCACGGTGGCTCATGCCTGTAATCCCAGCACTTTGGGAGGCCAAGGGAGGCGGATCACCTGAGGTCAGGAGTTTGAGACCAGCCTGGGCAACATGGCAAAACCCCGTCACTACTAAAAATACAAAAATTAGCTGGGTGTGGTGGTGGGCGCCTGAAGTGCCAGCTACTGGGAAGGCTGAGACACAAGAATCACTTGAACCCGGGAGGCAGGGGTTGCAGTGAGCTGAGATCACACCACTGCACTCTAGCCTGGGTGACAAAGCAAGACTGTCTCAAAAAAAGTATGGTGTGTCCATACAATGGAATATTTTTCAGCCACAAAAAAGAACGAAGTACTGATACTTGCTACAATGTGTATGGACCTCTTAAACATGTTAAGTGAAAGAAATCAGTCACGAAAGGTCATATGTTGTATGGTTCCATTTATATGAAATACACAGGCACGGAAAACCAAATACCACATGTTCTCAGAGCTAAAAATGAGAACTCATGAACACAAGGGAACAACAACAGACACTGTTGAGGGTGTTCATGAACCACTTCTAAGGTGGAATATGTAACTGGAGGCTAGCAATAATCATTTTCATGCCAGGCGCTGCAGCTCATGCCTGTAATTCCAGCCCTTTGGGAGGCCGCGCTGGGTGGATCATGAGGCCAGGAGTTTGAGACCAGCCTGGCCAACATGGCAAAAACCTGTCTCTACTAAAAATACAAAAATTAGCTGGGTGTGGTGGCGCACGCTTGTAATCCCAGCTACTCAGGAGGCTGAGGCAGGAGAATCACTTGAACCTGGAAGGTGGAGGTTGCAGTGAGCCAAGGTCGCACCACTGCACTCCAGCCTGGGTGACAGAGTGAGACTCCATCAAAAAAAAACACTTGTCACAAAGCTGAAGTAATCAAAACTGTGTGGTCCTTTCATAGGATAGAAACATAGAGAAGTGGAATAGAATGAGAGTCCAGAAGTAAACCCACACACTGCACTCAAGGGTGACAGAGCAAGACTGTCTCAAAAAGTCATTTTCATATTTTTAGAAATTATATCAGGAAAAATTGTATGGTCATTATTGTGTTTGTGAAACCTAAGGAATACATAACTGCAACAGTCACTTCACACGATTTCAAACTTGAGAACTTTCAGACTTAATCGTATCTAGCTTCTCTCTATAACTCATGCTTGGCTTATTAATCTACCTACTTTTCTTGGAACTATTAGTATTTTCAGCCTATTATCCATTAACAAGTTTCTTACTCTGTAAAGTCTTCCTGCTTAAACAGCTTCAAGAGAGTTTCTTAATATTAGGATTACAAGGTTCGAGATTCAATACCTGACTGCAGTAAACCCTCTCTGCACCCTTAAAGGTGCAGTGCAGTGGAGTGGTTAGAGCCCAGGCTCTGCAGCAGACTGCCTAGGTTGGAGTTCCTGCCCTACCAATGATTAGATTTGTGTGACTTTAGGCTCTGTGTCTTGTTCTCATTTGTAAATTGCATGTAATAGCATCTACTCAGAGTTGAGGGAATTAATTGAGTGAATACAGTATATGTATATCCCACTTAGAACAGTGATTGGCACACAGGAATGCAATCCACATTGTTACGATTATTGCTACCTTGTGACTACCTTTCCTGATTTTATTTGTCTTAATTTTATTCAGATAGAAGTAGCTCGAATCTTCACCCAGTTTTTCATTCCAACCTCCTCACACCACCTTCACAATCAGTGACTGTTAACTCTTTTCCTAACCCAGTGGCTTTCTTGAGGGTCATAGTTGAAGCACATAGTACTAAAGATAGGCATACCATTATATTTCTTGGTTTCTCAAGCTCACCAGACTAATATTTTTAAGGAATGTCAGTGCTCCTGGGTTTGCTTTAGCCATGATTGTCATTTATAAATATTAGGTTAGTGCCAAAGTAATCACTGTTTTTGCCATTATGTTCAATGGCACAAAAACCGCAATTACTTTTGCACCAATCTAATAGTATTAAGATATTTCCCCTAAATTATACTACCTTATACTTGGCCACACCATGGTTCACCTCATGCTGATACTCATACACTTCTCTGATTTTGAAACCCTTCTGCAGTCTGATTCTTGTCAGTTTGATATTTGACCACCTGAAAAAGCTTAATATCAACAGACTTGGAGAGGCTGCTGTGCATGTCTCCTACTGTTTCCAATCCTCCACACTGAAAAATATCTGTCTATCCATACCACTGTGATATACGGTGGCTGGGGGGCTGCCGAAGAGAGTGCAGCCTCGAAATAACACAGTCCTAGGTTTCAATCCTGGTTTTGTATCTAAACAGCTGTGTAGCCTTGAGTAAATTACCTGAACTTGTTCAGTCTCAGCTTCCTCATCAGTGAGACGCATGTAATGGTGATATTCTTGCAAAGTTGTTGTAAGGAATATATATACACAAACGCTCCTCAACTTACAGTGGGGTTACATTATGACATACCCATCCTAAATTGAAAATACCATCAATTGAAAATGCATTTAACACACCTAACTTACCTGACATCGTAGCTTAGCCTAGCCTACCTCAAATGTGCTCAGAACACTTACATTAGCCTACAGTTGGGCAAACTCAACTCGCAACACAGTACGCTGTGTTTT
Source organism: Trachypithecus francoisi (assembly GCF_009764315.1). Classification (NCBI taxonomy): domain Eukaryota; kingdom Metazoa; phylum Chordata; class Mammalia; order Primates; family Cercopithecidae; genus Trachypithecus; species Trachypithecus francoisi. The sequence continues at coordinate 19,065,841 of NW_022681471.1, read as the reverse complement.
TGGTGGTTTACCCTTTGTGATCTCGTGGCTGCGTGAAAGCTGTGGCTCTCTGCCATTGCCCAGCATCACAAGATGATATCCTACTGCATATTGCTAGCCCAGAAAAAAAAATTGAAGTATGGTTTCTACTGAAGGCGTGTGTATCCCTTTCACAGCATCATAGAGTCAAAAAATTGTAAGTTGGCTGGACATGGTGGCTCATGCCTGTAATCCCAGCACTTTGCGAGGCAGAAGCAGGCAAATCACCTGAGCCCAGGAGTTGAAGACCAGCCTATCAGGGGAACCAGCCCAGGATATTTCAACGTAGGTTCTTTTCTATTTTCCCTAAGTGTCAGCCGATCTGAGAAATAAAGGGAAAGAGTACAAAAGAGAGAAATTTTAAAGCTGGGTGTCTGGGGGAGACATCACATGTTGACAGGATCCATCCATGAAATCTTCACAATTTATGTTCTTCTGTCACAGCTTCAGCAGGTCCCTCAGTTTCAGGGTCCCTGACTTCCCACAACACCAGCCTGACCAACATGGCGAAATTCCGTCTGTACTAAAAATACAAAAATTAGCCGGGTGTGGTGGCACACACCTGTAGTCCCAGCTACTCTGGAGGCTGAGGTGGGAGGATCACCTGAGCCCAGGAGGCAGAGGTTGCAGTGAGCCAAGATAGTGCCCCTGCACTCCAGCCTGGGCAAGGGAGCAAGACTCTGTCTCAACAACAACAACAACAACAAAAATCATAAGTCAAACCATTGTAACTCAAGGACCATCTGTATATTATATATGTATAACGTTTGGCTCTGGCATGACAGAGTAGACAATGAATAAACAATGCTGATGTTACTGCTACTCCTGCTGTTGCTTCAGCTGTTGTTGCTGTTATTTCTGTTGCTGCTGTTACTGTCACTACTGCTGCTACTGCTGAGACCCTGGAACGACACCGGTGGAATCTTCTCTGACAGTTTTAGTGGCAATCCATCAACATTGTGGTTATTCGTAACTTTGGCTTATAATTCCCAGGTCTTGAAGTACATTCCTTCAAACTGTCGAATGGATGACATCTTATCACAGTGTTTCAATTACAAGTGGCATAATTCTCTCATGTCGGAAATGAGTGTAGCTCTGGCTTTTTCTGTCTAAGGACTATGAAACGACACTGCCTTGTTGAAAATTAGTACAGAATCCTGTCTGCTCTGGAGGGAAGCATTCCTTTTGTGCTAAAGAACCCCTTCTTTAAAAGAAACTTCTTTACTCATTATTACCAGGAATTCATTTCCAGAAAGAAATGAATCTTGAATCAATGAAATCTTGGCTACTTATTCAATACAATTAATTATATGAAAACATGTAATTTTTTTTCTTTTTTTTGAGACAGAGTCTTGCTCCGTCACCCAGGCTGGAGTGCAATGGCACAATCTCAGCTCACTGCAACCTCTGCCTCCCGGGTTCAAGCGATTCTTCTGCCTCAGCCTCCTGAGTAACTGGCATTACAGGCGCCCGCCACCATGCCCAGCTAATTTTTGTATTTTTAGTAGAGACAGGGTTTCACCATGTTGATCAGGCTGGTCTCGAACTCCTGACTTCAGGTGATTCACCCACCTCAGCTTCCCGAAGTGCTGGGATTACAGACGTGAGCCACTGTTCCCGGCTGAAAACATGTAATTTTAAATAGCGGTAGTCAAGTGTTCTTTGGTTTTGTAGGACTTTCAAAATGATTGAGAAATACCTTGCTTTCTCAGAGAGTAGGGATATTTTCACTCAATCTTGAAATTGTCCTTTTCTGTTTTCCCCTTATCTCCATTTTTCCCCTCGTCTATCTTCTCCAGTATGTCCACCTAAATAGATTATCATAACATAGAATCAAAGGAAAGTGTTAAGTCATACAAGTTTCTTTTTTCTTGATAAAATAACAGAATGGGATATTTCTATCTAGCAAACCTTCAGCGCCTCAGAACATAAGATTCCTTGACAAATTAGTAGATACCCCAAGCTTGGGAAACTCAGCTACTTACCCAGTTGTCTTATTGATTGAGTCAAATCCTTAGAGGCCACAATTTGAAGTAATTTCAAAAAGTTGATTTAGTTCTCTTAGTAACTTCCAAGTGACTTTGTGGTCAAGTTACTTCAGTTTTGAATAATTTAAAAGGAGGACATATTCAGCACAGCTTCATTTTTAAAACTGAATGATTGGAACTACATGAATGATCTTCCATTTTCATTCTTTCCAAGTGTCCTTTATGTCAGGGGAATTGGATAAGGAATAATACACAAATGTTTATGCACAAAATACATTTTATATTTTGTCTAAATTCAAGGAAATCCCATAAAGGTGATTTTCGATTCCATTACGCAAATGTGGAAACTGAGGTAACATCATTCTGAAAATAAATGGTTATCAGGAAGTACTGGCTTGTTCATACTATAGAGCACCATTTTTCCTGCTCTGGTTTTAATCTCTTCCCTTTCTTTAATGAAAGGTCTGTACTATTCAAAGCTGACTTCTGATCTGTTGACAAGTAAACAGTCCTTATCTGGAGACCTAAAACTTCATTCTCTTCATAGCTGTCTTAACATGCAATGGCCATAGAAACCAGTGCACAATCACACTATTTTTGTTGTTCAGAGGAATGGAGAACTGAAAAGGACCTTAGAGGTCATGCCTTCCCATCCTTCAAATGGTGCAGGAAGCTCCTCTAAAATACCTCTTTTTAAAAAGTTACGGTTGTTCAAGCTGGCCCACCCGTTCCTAGACTTTCCATCCCCCTACAGTGCCCTCCCCTCCTGGGAGGATGATTTGTTCCTCAGGAGTCTGCTCAGCCCTTACCCCCAGGTTCTGGGCCTAAGCCTGACGTAAGAATGAATTCAGCTAAGAATGAAGGGAATGAAGTTGTCGATCTCCAGATAAGGATTGTTTACTTGTCGACAGATCAAAAGTCAGCTTTGAATAGTACAGACCTTCCATTAAAGAAAATGCTCTGATTTGATTAAAACCAGGGCAAGGAAAATGGAGCTCTATAATGTGAGCAAGTCAGTACTTCCTGATAACCATTTATTTTCTGAATGACAAGTGACCTCAGTTTCCACCTCTGCAAAATGGAATTGAAAATCATTTTTACTGGATTTTCTTGAATTTTGATAAAATAATATCTGGCATCTAACATCAACTCCCATCTAATCTACTAGTTAATCCTAAATGAAGCAGAGATGGGACCATTAACCTCAGGCCCAGGAGCACATCCTCCTCTCAGGGTTGGAATGTGCTCTGTTGCCCAGGCTGGAGTGCAGTGGCACGATCTCAGCTCACTGCAACTCCTGCCTCCCGGGTTCAAGCAATTCTCCTGCCTCAGCCTCCTGAGTAGCTGGGATTACAGGTGTGCACCACCATGCCCAGCTAATTTTTGTATTTTTAGTAGAGACGGGGTTTCACCGTGTTGGCCAGGCTGGTCTCAAACTCCTTACCTTGTGATATGCTCACCTCGGCCTCCCAAAGTGCTGGGATTACAGGCGTGAGCCACCGTGCCTAGCCAGTGGTCTCTCTTAAAGACTTCCAGGATTGGCCAGGCGCGGTGGCTCACGCCTGTAATCCCAGGACTTTGGGAGACCGAGGCGGGCAGATCACAAGGTCAGGAGATCAAGACCATCCTGGCTAACACGGTGAAACTCCGTCTCTACTAAAAATACAAAAAATTAGCTGGGTGTGGTGGCGGGCGCCTGTAGTCCCAGCTACTCTGGGAGGCTGAGGCAGGAGAACGGCGTGAACCCCGGAGGTGGAACTTGCAGTGAGCCAAGATTGCTCCACTGCACTCCAGCATGGGCGACAGAGCAAGACTCCATAAAAAAAAAAAAAAAAAAAAAAAAACAGACTACTAGGGCTACTTACCTATCCAGCTTCAAAATCTGTCTCCCTGGGCAGGGAGGTGTTTCTCAATGTCTCCTCTCCGTCCCTCCCTGCTGCCAGGCTAGTAGGTTTCACAGACTCCCCTTAGGAGAGTTAAGCCCTAGTGATTTGACAGAGGTAGCTTCAGGGCACTCCCAGCCCATTCCCTTTTATGAGTAACCCCTCTAGCTCCAGGTGTCTAAATGCACAGATTGGGACCAGGATTAGCTCCTTCTGTTTGAGCGTCCATCCCAGGAAATGGTCAGTACTGGTCAGAAAAATACTGGAAACTTTCCTGCCTCCTGCCTTCACTGATCTTACCAGCAGGAGGCGCGCGGCAGACATGCAATCTATTTTTTCTCAATCTCATCTTGAGCCTTGTGTCCAGAGTGGTTGGTACTCAGATTATTCTCGGGATTAGTCTTCGGCTGTCTCTTATAGTTAAGAGGTTCTTGCTTCCTGGTTTCAAGGGAACAACCCAGGGACATTGGGTATAACTGGAACTGTTTCACTTACCCTAAGTTTAAGGCCTGAAAAGATCCACTTTACCAGGTTGAGTTCCCCCATTACCCAGATTGCCCTGGGGTTCACACAGCTGGCTTTGAAACTCTGACTCAGGAAAAGTCATTTCTGAGTTTAGGGCTCGCTAGGAAGCCTAAGGGAAACGACCCCGCCCCCACCCTACCCCCACCCCAGACCTGGAGGCACATCAGAATCAGCTGTGGACATTCTAACACTACAAATTAATTCCTGGGCCTGCCCCCAAGATTTACCTGACCAGAGTGTTGGGGACTGCAGCCCCAGGAGTCTGTACTTTAGCAAGTCCCTCACTGATTTCATGCTGTCAGCTGTGAACTGGCATTTGGGAACCACGAATCTAGGGGAATCTCTGGGAACCCATCTCAGTACTCCTGCCCCAGCACCGCCTCTTAGGGGCACAGAAGTCAAGATGACTTGGAGTCAGAACAAGGTTTTTTTTTGTTTTTGTTTTTGTTTTTGTTTTTGTTTTTGAGATGGAGTCTTGCTCTGTCGCCCAGGCTGAAGTGCAGTGGTGTGATCTTGGCTCACTGCAACCTCTGTCTCCCTGGTTCAGGTAATTCTCTTGCCTCAGCCTCCCGAGTAGCTGAGACTACAGACATGCACCACTACTCCCGGCTAATTTTGTATTTTTAGTAGAGACAGGATTTCACCATGTTGGCCAGGCTGGTCTCGAACTCCTGACCTCAGGTGATCCACCCATCTCGGCCTCTGCCTGGCCCAGAACAAGGTTTTAACTCATGTGGCTGTGCCACTTGAATCATGCTGAGATTTTCAAGGGACTTGGAAGTGGTTCAGGAGACTAGGGAGGCCCTTTCAGAGGCAGCAAGGCCCCTTCCAGTGAGGCAATGAGGGATGGTGTATAAAGGAGGGGCCTCTTTAAGGTAAGGCGGCAATTATGTCCCCTCAGGTGGTACAAGCGGATAAATACTGGCCTCTCTCTGCATCTGCTGGTGACAGTTGCAGAAGCAGCTGAGCCTTGCTTTCCAGGGAGCTCTCAGCACATCTGCGCTCTCTCCTCTGCCCCCAGCACACACTGAGGGTGGGCTCAGTCAGCTTCCCTCAAGGGGTGGGAGCTGCTCCAGCTATTCTGGGCTGGGCATCCATCCCTGGCACTGCTCTAGGTGGTGGTGCTCAGAGCAGCATCTGGTCCTGGGCTCTCTGATGGAAGGACCCTGGCAAGACAGTCCCCAGGCTGGATCCAGGGGCCTGAGCAAATGAGCAGGTATTGGGGAAAAGGATAGTTTGGGGGGCCCAGTGGCAAGATGCTATAGCCCCAAAGACAGGGCAGCAGAGTCAGCTCGCTGTGTGGTCCCCAGCTTCTGTCCAAGGCAAGGACATCCTGAAGACTCCTTTGGCCCAGAGCTGACAGAAGTGTCAACCCACTAGGCTTCCTGGAGGTATCCAGTCTGCGGCATCTGATTCAGGGAGGAATGTCCTAGACAGGCCTCCTGGGTAGTGAATGGCCTGCTGGCCAAGCCCCCATGGGTCAGGGAAACTGGCTGGGGTAAACCTGGCATCCCTACAAGAGTCCCAGAGCTGGGAACTGGCTAGAAAGACAGTGTAATATCATAGAAAGAGCCGAAACTTGACGTGAGACAGATCCCCATTCATCACTTACTACATTGGACAAGTCACTAAGTCTCAGTGCATCCATGTTCTTTGTTTGTACAATGGAAATCAGCGAGGCATGGTGTCTCACTCTTGTAATCCCAATACTTTGGGAGGCCAAGGCAGGAGGATCACTTGAGCCCAGGGGTACAAGACCAGTTTGGGCAACATGGCAAGACCTCATCTCTATACAAAAACCGCTTTCTCTCTCTCTCTCTTTTTTTTTTTTTTTGAGACAGAGTCTTGCTCTGTCACCCGGGCTAGAGTGCAGTGGTGCCATCTTGGCTCACTGTAACCTCCACCTCCTGGGTTCAAGTGATTCTCCCACCTCAGCTTCCCGAGTAGCTGGGACTACAGGCGCGTGCCACCATGCCCAGCTAATTTTTGTATTTTTAATAGAGATGAGGTTTTCCCATGTTGGCCAGGCTGGTCTCAAACTCCTGACCTCAGGTCATCTGCCTGCCTTGGCCTCCCAAAGTGCTGGGATTACAGACGTGAGCCACCACGCCCAGCCAAAACTTTTCCTTAATTAGCCAAGTGTGGTTGCACACACCTATGGTCCTAGCTACTCAGGAGGCTGAGACAAGAGGATCGCTTGAGCCTAGGAGTTTGAGGTTGCAGTGGGCCATCATCACACCACTGCACTCAAGCTTGGGCAACACAGCAAGATCCTGTCACTAAAAATAAATAATAAAAAATAAAAATAGAGGCCAGGTGTGGTGGCTCACACCTGTAATCCCAGCACTTGGGAGGCCGAGGTGGGCAGACCACAAGGTCAGGAATTTGAGACCGACCTGACCAATATGGTGAAACCCCATCTCTACTAAAAATAAATAAATAAATAAATAAATAAATAAATAAATAAATAAATACAAAAATGAGCTGGGCATGGTGGTGCGCACCTGTAATCCCAGGTACTCGGGAGGCTGAGGCAGGAGAAGCGCTTGAACCCGGGAGGCGGAGGTTGCAGTGAGCCGATATCACACCACTGCACTCTAGCCTGGGCGACAGAGTGAGACTCTGTCTCAAAACATACATACATACATACATACATAAACAAACAAACAAATAAATAAATGGAAATCATTATCCTGCTCCATAGGGTTGAAGGAGCATTAAATGAGCTAGTGAATGAATGTAGAGTGTTTCAGCATGGTGCCTGGTACATTATAGGCATTCACATGCTAGTAATTATTTCTCCAGGTTCTGTCTCTGTAGCACAGGAAAAGTCCCAAAGGTACAAATGTAGATAGTGAAGGGGAGCCGTAGAAGAAAGATAGGGACCAACATGATTAGTTCCAGAGACACAGTAAGGCCAAATGATGCTGGAGGCACTCTCCTTCCTTTGAATCCCTCCACTCCTCACCAACCTCACAGAAAAAAGAGTCTCATGATTCTCTGACCTCCTGGGTCCCCTTCTACTGGGTATGCTGTGGGTCAAGGCCATTCCCGTATCCTCTCCCTCAATCTGAGGGAGGCCTGAGCACCTTCATACAACCGTGCCGTTGCCATCATTCAGTTCTGGGGCTGCAAAAGAGATCTCACTAGCTATTTGAGACCAGACTGAACAACATAGCGAAAGTCCATCTCTACAAAAAATAAAAATAAATTATCTGGACATGGTGGTACATGTCTGTAGACCCAGCTACTCGGGAGGTGGAAGGGGGAGTTGCCTGGGTTGAGATGTCGAGGCTGCAGTGAGCCAAGATTGTGCCACTGCACTCTACCCTGGGTGACAGAGTGAGACCTTGTCTCAAAAAAATAAAATAGGAGGCTGGGCATGGTGGCTCACGCCTGTAATCCCAGCACTTTGGGAGGCTGAGGCCGGTGGATCACTTGGGGTCAGGAGTTTGAGACCAGCCTGGCCAACATGGTGAAACCTCGTCTCTACTAAAAATACAAAAATTAGCTGGGTTGGTGGTGCACCTGTAACCCCAGCTACTCAGGAGGCTGAGGCGGGAGAATCACTTGAACCCGGGACGTGGAGGTTGCAGTGAGCTGAGATTGTGCCACTGCACTCCAGCCTGGGCAACAGAGTGAGACTCCATCTCTAATAATAAAATAGGAAAAGAAACGAAAACTCCCAGTCATGGCCCATAGGGCCCCCGTAGACCTAGCCTTACCTATTTCTGTACCTCATTTCTTGCCACTCTCCTTTGCTTGCTCTATTCCAGCTATCTCCATACTGGCCCCCTTTCTGTCCCTCAAACACACCAACGTTACACCACCTGCCTCTGGATCTTGACATTTGCTGTTTCTGCTGCTTGGGGTTCTCTTCTCCCTTTTTCTTTTCTTCTTCTTCTTTTACTTTTTTTTTTTTTTTTTTTTGAGACAGAATCTCACTCTCTCACACAGGCTGGAGTGCACTGGTGCGATCTTGGCTCACTGGAGCCTTCACATCCCCAGCTTAAGGGTTCCTCCCACCTCAGCCTTCTGAGTAGCTGGAACTACAGGTACGCAACATTGCACTGGGCTAATTTTAATGTTTTTTTCTAGAGACAGGGTCTCACCATATTACCCAGCCTGGTCTTGAACTTCTGGGCTCAAGCAATCCTCCCACCTTGGCCCCCCAAAGCTCTGAGATTACAGGCATGAGTCACTGCACGTGTCCCTGGTTGCTTTTCTTCATTCATTTGTCAACTTAAGTGGCATCTCTTCAAAGATGTCTTTTGTGCCACTCCAGCAATATGTTGCCCTCCCCCACGTCTGTCACCTTCAATTCATTTACCCTGTTTTGAGAGTCCTTATCACTCTCTCAAATGAACTTGTTTAGGGGCCTCATTTCTTGTTTAGTGTCTGTCTCCTTTAGGAGAGCAGGACTTTGTTCATGTATGTAACGCCAGGATTCAGAATAGTGGCACATAGTGGGTTCTCAATGAATGTTTGTTGAAAGCCTAGAAGGTGGCCAGGCACAGTGGCTCACGACTGTAATCCCAGTACTTTGGGAGGCCGAGGTGGGCAGATCACCTGAGGTCAGGAGTTCGAGACCAGCCTGGCCAACATGGTGAAACCCCATCTCTAGAAAAATACGAAAATTAGCTGGGCATGGTGGTGGGCACCTGTAATCCCAGCTACATGGGAGACTGAGGCAGGAGAATTGCTTGAACCCGGGAGGTGGAGGTTGCAGTGAGCCAAGATTGTGCCATTGCACTCCAGCCTGGGTGACAAGAGTAAAACTCTGTCTCGAAAAAAAAAAAGAAAGAAAGAAAGAGAAAAGAAAAGAAAGAAAAAAGAAAAGAAAGCCTAGAAGGTGTCAGAGGCGATCCTGGTTAGAGGACTCATAACACTAGGAACGTTGTCATCCTTGGCCCCTGTAACTGAAGAAAGAGGCCTGACCAAGAGGGGCCTGGACCCAAACTGAAATGTACCCATTAGGACAGACAAATGCACCTGTAGTAACTGAGCAGTGGCCTAGCCCTGCAAGCCAGGTGATGGCAACCAAAAGGCAACACAACAGCAGGTTGTGTCCTGAGCAAGGAGTCAGCGTCTGGAGTGTGAGACAAGGTAATGGGATGTTCCATCTGGGAGAGGCATAGCAACCAGGCTTCCAGCACACAGCTCATCCACAGACAATGGAAGCCCAGCCCTTTGGGGGAGATTCTGGGGCTGGGAGTTGGATGGGGACAACTAGTAAGAAAAGCAGCTCTAACTGGAGTGGTAGGCAGATTCCAAAGACTGAGATCCAGGCAAAAGTCAAGTGATGAGAACCAGACTGGTGACTGGACTGAGTCTGAGGCCACTGGGGGCTGGACTGAGTCTGAGGCCAGGTGGGGATGGGATGCGGTAGAGAGGGCTGCAAGGATGAGCCAGGCAGGACCAGACAAGCTCTTTATTTGGGTGGGAAGCACATCTGGTGTATGTTACCCTTCGCTGTCTAGGAGCAGAGCTCCACACGCCTAACAGAGGAAAGTGTTCAGGAGCTGTCTTCCCAAGACCCCCTCAGAGCGGGATTCCAACAAGAGAGACCCCTGAAGGAGCACACCATCTTTCATGCAAAGAAATCCACCTGGAGCTATTGTAGACAAGTCTTTACTAGCCACTTTTAGTTACTTTCACAATTGGACAAGGAGCTTTCGTATCAATAATAGGACCAGATGTATAAGAAAAAACTATAGGACTCGCCTGCTGGAAAACTACCAAGAGCTCTCATTGGCTCAGAGAGCAAGTCCGGGGTGGGCGCGGTGGCTCATGCCTGTAATCCCAGCACTTTGGAAGGCTAAGGCAGGCGAATCACCTGAGGTCAGGAGTTGGGACCAGCCTGGCCAACATGGCGAAACCCTGTCTCTACTAAAAAATACAAACGTTAGCTGGGCGTGGTGGCGGGTGCCTGTAATCCCAGCTACTCAGGAGGCTGAGGCAGGGAGAACTGCTTGAACCCGGGAGGTGGAGGTTGCAGTGAGCTGAGATCGCGCCACTGCACTCCAGTCTGGGCAACAGAGCGAGACTCTGTCTCAAAAAAAAAAAAAAAATCTCCAAACTGTTCTGCCTGATGCACAAGCCCTCCCCAATCTCAGCTCCCACTAGCGCTGTTCAGCTCTCCTTGGGCCAGATCCCCAGTTGTCCTCTCTTCCAACTTCCAAGGTCATTCCTGCCCCCCTGATTTTGCCCACTCTTCTCCCCTCTTCTTTACCAATCTAAACCTTACACGTTAGTTAACATACAAAACAAATCTAAGTATTTTCCTGTGAGCCCTCCCTGATATTGAATATATAATGCTCTCACTTCCCATGGCACAACCTCACACTTGGTAATGTTGTCTAGTTTTTGTTTGCATGTAGTTTCAGTGTGTACATAGTTCCTGCAACTAGATCATAGGGTCTCTGAACATAGGGAACGTATCCTTTTGTAACATTTCTTCCCTAGCACCTAGCAAAGGCCTAGGGACATGATAGATATTTGTTGCTTGAGCCCTGCCTATCCAAGAAAGGGTGGGGGTGGGGGTCACAGTGGGAACAGCCTTAGGGTTCAAGACTGATTGATGAAAATTAGGAAGCAGAATCTAACTATTCTGGAAGTAATCGGGCCCATTGAACAAACTGTCCCTTTTTTTTTTTTTGACACGGTTTCACTCTGTCACCCAGGCTGGAGCTCAGTGGCACAATCTGGGCTCCCTGCAACCTCCACCTCACGGGTTCAAGTTATTCTCCTGCCTCAGCCCTTAAGTAGCTGGGATTACAGGCATGTGCCACCATGCCTGGCTAATTTTTGTATTATTAGTAGATACGGGTTTTCGCCATGTTGGCCAGGCTGGTCTCGAACTCCTACCTTAAGTGATCTGCCCGCCTCAGCTTCCCAAAGTCTTGGTATTACGGGCGCGAGTCACTGTGTCCGGCCATACTTTTTATTTTTAAACTGGAAAATACGGAGAGAGTAGTCTATCTGGGCATTCAAGGCGCATATAGGGAACCTAGGAAATACCAATGAGTCCACATCTCCTTTCAAGACTTCTCTATATCACTCTGCCTGTACTTGCTCTCTAGAAAAACATATCTGGCCTGTGCCCCAACCCCACCGGGTGTTTCTGCCCACTGATTACACTGAGTGAGAGAATGAATTAGTCCTGAAGAATTGACTCAAATGATGAGAATTTCAGAGAGCCTAGAAAGCTGGCAGGGAGTGTGCCACTGGCATGGGGAATATTACTCTAGTAAGACAAACTGCCTGTTCCACTCATCACAATCAGGAATGTCTTGGAGGAAAGCAAGACAAAAAGCCATGTGATAATCTATACAAATTTTATTTTGATATCAATTTGTATGGAAACAAGCAGGTGTCAGCATTATGCAGGCACAGAAAAAAGGGAAAGAAAAACTCCAGTGATAATTTATCTTGTATTTACACCGTTTGGTTTCAACAAGGACAGGAAGCTTTACTGTTAGCTTCCTGTGGGAACTCCAGTTTCTGCACCTTCCCCTGCTGCCTCTCAGCATCACGATACAGCAGGGATTTCTGGGCCTTCAATCGGCAAGCCAGGCACATGAAAATCGACTCCACGTTCTGGCTCTCTTTGGGGTCCTTGGCCGATGTCTCAAACAAGAGCATGTTGTGGGCATCAGCAAATTTCAGGGCTAAGTTGGAGGGCACCTGGATCTGTTCCCTCAAGTCACACTTGTTTCCCACAAGCACTTTGGGGACTAGTGGGGGCACAGCATGCCCATTGCATTCTTGGATCCACATTTTGAGGTTGGTGAAAGATGTCATCTTGGTGACGTCATAGACGAAGACCACGGCATGTACATTGCGGTAGTAATGCTCGACCATGCTTTTGCGGAAACGTTCCTGACCTGCTGTGTCCCACACCTGAACCTGGAACATACAAAAACGCAGAGATGGAGTCAGAAAAGGGAACATGAACAGAGAGGAGAAAACATGGTTTTGTGGCACTATAAAAATGAAGTGACAGGACAGGTGCAGTGGCTCATGCCTGTAATCCCAGCACTTTGGGAGGCCGAGGCGGGCGGATCACCTGAGGTCGGGAATTCGAGACCAGCCTGACCCACATGGAGAAAGTTCGACTCTACTAAAAATACAAAATTAGCCAGGCGTGGTGGCGTGTGCCTGTAATCCCAGCTACGGGGGAGGCTGAGGCAGGAGAATCACTTGAACCAGGGAATTGAAGGTTGCAGTGAGCCGAGATCACGCCATTGCACTCCAGCCTGGGCAAAAAGAGCGACACTTCATCTCAAACAAAAAAAAAAAAAAAATAGAAAAAGAAAAAAAAATTGAGTGACAAGCCATGACACAGGAAGTGGTTCTTTGACAGATGAGCAGAATGGACTTATCAAAGCATAAAGAGAAGTTTCAGGATTTGTCAAGTTTTTCTTAAGATTGTTAACTGAAAATTTTGAGTTGAAAAAAATCTTAAGATTTTTAGTTGAAAAACTGGATGTAAATTGGTCAACTTTTCTGGAGAGCAATTTGGCAATATTATCAAGAACCTCAAAAATGTTCATAACTCTTAGGACCTGAAATCTCACTTCCAGAAATCTATACAAAAGAAATAGGGATGTGGTCAAAATTTTGTACTAATATTTTACAGTGTTATTTAGAATTTTTTTTAAAAGAGGAAAAACCTAAATGCTCACCAGAAAAGGAATAGCTAAAGTTCATGTCTATACAGTGGGGCCGGGCACAGTAGCTCATGCCTGTAATCCCAGCACTTTGGGAGGCCGAGGCGGGTGGATCACCTGAGGTCAGGAGTTTGAGACCAGCCTGGCCAACATGGTGAAATTCCATCTCTACTAAAAATACAAAAAACAAAAACATAGCCAGGCCTGGTGGTGCATACCTGCAGTCCCAGCTACTCGGGAGGCTGAGACATGAGAATCGCTTGAACCCAGGAGGCGGTGGTTGCAGTGAGCTGAGATCGTGCCACTGCACTCCAGCCTGGGTGACACAGTGAGACTCCGTCTCAAAAAGAATAAATAAAAATGAAAATATATCTGTACAGTGGGATATTATGCAGCCATTAAAAATAATGTTTTCAAAGACTAAATTGTAAGAGAAATGCTCACAAAATACAAGTAAGTGAAAATGCAGAATACAGAATTTTTCTTTTTTCTTTTCTTTTTTTCTTTTTTCTTTTTTTTTTGAGACAGAATTTCGTTCCTGTTGCTGGGGCTACAGTGAAATGGCACGATCTCAGCTCACTGCAATCTCTGCCACCTGGGTTCAAGCAATTCTCCCACCTTAGACTCCTGAGTAGCTGGGATTACAGGCATGCACCACCACGCCCAGCTAATTTTGTATTTTTAGTAGAGATGGGGTTTCTCTACGTTGGTCAGGCTGGTCTTGAACTCCCGACCTCAGGTGATCTGCCTGCCTCGGCTTCCCAAAGTGCTGAGATTACAGGCATGAGACACCACGCCCAGCCTCAAAATTTTTCATATGCTATGGTCTCAATTTTTTTTTTTAATGTTAAACATAAATATATGCAAAGCACAGACTGGAAGTGTACACATCAGAACATTAATGGCTATTTATCAGCAATGAGACTATAGTGATATTTATTTTCTTCTTTTAAAATATTTTTCCTTATTTTCTTCTGCAAGTATGCATTACTTCAGGGTTTATTGGTTTTTTGTTTTTGTTTTTGTTTTTGAGATGGAGTTTCCCTCTTGTCGCCCAGGCTGGAGTGCAATGGCTTGATCTCAGCTCACTGCAACCTCCACCTCCCGAGTTCAAGCAATTCTCCTGCCTCAGCCTCTCGAGTAGCTGAGATTACAGGTGCCTGCCACCACGCCCAGCTAATTTTTGTATTTTTAGTAGAGACGGGGTTTCACCATGTTGGCCAGGCTGGTCTCAAACTCCTGAACTCAGGCGATCCACCCACCTCGGCCTCCCAAAGTGTTGGGATTACAGTCGTGAGCCACTGCACCCAGCATTGCATTACTTTTTATTTAAAACATATATATATATATATATATATTTTGTAGAGACAGGATCTTGTTATGTTGCCAAGGCTAGTCTCGAACTACTCTTGGCCTCAAGCAATCCTCCTGCCTCGGCCTCAAAATGTGCTGGGATTACACGCATGAGCCACTAGCCTGCATTACTTTTTAAGAAAACAGAGTTAGTGTTAAAATCTCACCTTCAAACCCTATTTATTTATTTATTTATTATTTTGAGATGGGAATCTTGTTCTGCCGCCCAGGCTGGAGTGCAGTGGTGCGAACTCAGCTCACTGCAACCTCCGCATCCCAGGTTCAAGAGATTCTACTACCTCAGCCTCCTGAGGAGCTGAGACTACAGTCTTGCACCACCATGCCGGCTAATTTTTATAGTTTTAGTAGAGAAGGGGTTTCACCATGTTGGCCAGCTGGTCTTGAACTCCTGACCTCAAATGATTGAGCCTCCCAAGGTGCTGGGATTACAGGACTGAGCCACCATGCCCAGCCTCCAATTTATTTTTAAGTTCACTTTTTGGTTATGTAAAAGGTAACTTAATTCACTGAATTTTTCTTCTGTATCTCAGCTTTTGGGATAAAGGCCAAATTGTGAAGAAAAAAACTGCTATCTGTAACATATGCAAAGACAAAACTCCCAGGAGATATACATTCAGCCCAATATATTTCCTTTTATATATCCAACGTCTTGGACAAGGGAGATTCATGCTCAGAATGATGGTCCCAAGGCCCTATACAATTCTCAGTTATCAAAGAAAATTTGATTATGGCCACTAATTGACTGCTATGGCTCTTAAAACGAAGTATAGCCTTTATTTGGAGTTAGCAGTCAGTAAGTATAATCTAGTAAATATAATTGAATCTGTCGGCTGAGTGAAGATTTTACAGGGCCCCAGAGTCATCATTCCAAATATCAGTTTTCATTGTCCAGGCTCCCCGTCATCTCCCTCTATTGACACGGTTTCCAAGTTCCTCTGGCAAGACCTTCAGATTGAACCCTTCTTCTATTCCGATTTCTGTGTCCCTCGGCCCTCGGCCAGACTCCTCTCTCCTCACTCCTGGACTAGAGCAAAGTATTTTGGATTGTGGATGTTTCCATCGCAGGGTCTCTT
The DNA here is from genome assembly GCF_009764315.1 of Trachypithecus francoisi. Lineage (NCBI taxonomy): Eukaryota > Metazoa > Chordata > Mammalia > Primates > Cercopithecidae > Trachypithecus > Trachypithecus francoisi. The sequence goes on along the minus strand of NW_022681471.1, from coordinate 19,050,308 downwards.
GAACACTGCTTGCTTGCTTGCTTTTTTTTTTTTTTTTTTGAGATGGACTGTGGCTCTGTTGCCCAGGCTGGAGTGCAGTGGTGCAATCTCAGCTCACTGCAACCTCCACCTCCCAGGTTCAAGCAATTCTCCTGCCTCAGCCTCCCAAGTAGCTAGGATTACAGGCGTGTGCCACTGCACCTGGCTAATTTTTGTATTTTTAGTAGAGACGGGTTTTGCTATGTTGGCCAGACTGGTCTCGAACTCGTGACCATAGGTAACGAAAAAGTGAACTTAAAAATAAATTGGAGGCCGGGCACGGTGGCTCACGCCTGTAATCCCAGCACTTTGGGAGGCTGAGGAGGGCGGATCACAAGGTCAGGAGATCGCGACCATCCTGGCTAACATGGTGAAACCTCGTCTCTACTAAAAAATACAAAAAAATTAGCCGGGCGTGGTGGCAGGTGCCTGTAATTCCAGCTACTCCGGAGGCTGAGGCAGGAGAATAGCGTGAGCCCAGGAGGCGGAGCTTGTAGTGAGCCAAGATTGCGCCACAGCACTCCAGCTTGGGTGACAGAGCTAGACTCCGTCTCAAAATAAAAAATAAAAAGTAAATAAAAATAAATAAATTGGAGGCTGGGCATGGTGGCTCACACCTGTAATCCCAGCACTTTGGGAGGCCCAATCAATCCTGATCCACCTGCCTCAGCCCCTGAAAGTGCTGGGATTATAGGCGTGAGCCCCATGCCCGACCTCTGAATACTACTTTCTGACCAGTTTTCCTCAATCCCTGCTTGTATCAGCATGCCATTCACCTCTTCAGGAAACTACTGTAGCCCTCTACTGCATGTGGCATCACATGGATTCCAAATGTGGAATTCTGTCTGCCATAATTTCACCCTTCCCAACCTGGTTTCAAGCTACTCAGCCACACCTGGTTGATTCCCTCCTCTGTACTTTGGGTCATGCTAGTCCACTCCTCCCCTATAGAATCGGCTGCCCCCTCATTGCCCTATCCAAATCTCACTCATTCTTCAACGTTAAGCTCATGCTTCTGGCTTCTTCCTCAAACCTTCGCCAACTTCCCTTCAATTTTCTTTTCTTAGGAATCTCTGTTGCACATTGAGTCTGCATCACACCATTTCGAATAGATTTATGTTTTCTAATTGTCTCGTCAGTGCTCTTGGCATCTCTCCAGCAAGACTGTAAGCAGTCTTTTTCTGCATCAGACCACACTCGTCACTGAGGTTGTCACCATCATCATTATCAGCAGCAGCCACGTTATCAAAAGGCAGTGATGGCCTGAACCACTGAAACTACAAGCAGTCTGGCATCCTAGATATCTGCCAAGGCGATTTCAGAGGGAACGTCTGACTGTGATCACACAGAAAAAACATAAGTCCTCAAAGACTGATTTGCTTCTGCAAGCAAGAGACAGAAAAGATTTTCGTTTCTTCCACCTCTCCGTGGTGTTCTGAACAGGAAGAAAGGGAGAACAGACCACAGGAGGAATGGAGGTCAGTAGGAAGACAGCAGGCATAGCCCAGGAATATCATTACCACTTGGCTCCTGATCCCCACTCCCCACCCCACCCCCCAGCAGTCTTCACTCTTGCCTTTTGCCTCTGAAGAAAGCTGAATCCCTACCAGCCCTCAGGCATGTGGCAGATGCTTTAACACCATGAGCTCAGGACTCTAAAAATACCTGCCACTAGCAGGAACACGGGTGGGAGTGTGTGAGGTGTTTGAGGCTGAGTGAGGTTGGCCATTTGGCTTTTCCTTGGCTTCATAATTGCGTATGCCGCCCAAGTTGCCGGAACTGCCAGGAGGGCCCTCTCTGCTAGAGACCTCCTCTGTCTTTCCAATGCTATTGGGAGCCTTGAAGCTTTTATTTGGAGGCTCCAAATTTAAACTGCAGGCACTGCTCCCTTCCAGCTCTTTGTAAACCCCACCCTGAGTTCTTTGCAGACGTGTCTGTCGTGAGAGGGGAGCCAGGAAGCAGGCTGCTCGCAGCAGAAAATAGAAGAACCAGTGGTGTGGCCTCAGAAGCATCAGAAAGGAAGATCACAGCAGGCAGGTTCCCTAAACACATGAAATGATCTCATTAAAAAAAAAAAGTTGCCGGCGCGGTGGCTCACGCCTGTAATCCCAGCACTTTGGGAGGCCAAGGAGGGTGGATCACAAGGTCAGGAGATCGAGACCATCCTGGCTAACACGGTGAAATCCCGTCTCTACTAAAAAATACAAAAAATTAGCTGGGCGTGATGGTGGGCACCTAGTCCCAGCTACTCGGGAGGTTGAGGCAGGAGAATGGCGTGAACCCGGGAGGCGGAGCTTATGGTGAGCTGAGATCGCACCACTGCACTCCAGCCTGGGCTACAGAGCGAGACTCTGTCTCAAAACAAACAAACAAACAAACAAACAAACAAAAACATCAGACAGGGTCTCACTCAGTCACCCAGGTTGGAGTGCAGTGGCATGATCTCAGCTCATTGCAGCCTCAACTTCCCCAGACTCAGGTGATCCTCCCACCTCGGCCTCCCGAGTAGCTGGGACTACAGGCATGCACCACCACACCTGGCTAATTTTTGTATTTTTTGTAGAGATGGGGTTTCCCCATGTTGCCCAGGCTGGTCTCAAACTCCTGGGCTCAAGTGATCTGCCCACCTGGGCCTCCCAAAGTGCTGGGACTCTAGGTGTGAGCCACCACGCCTGGTCTCTCTCTCTCTCTCTCTCTCTCTCTTTTTCCAGACAAGATCTCATCGTGTCACCTAGGCTGGAGTGCAGCAGTGCAATCATGGCTCACTGCAGCCTCGACCTCCTAGGCGCAAGCAATCCTCCCTCCTCAGCTTTCTGAGTAGCTGGGACTACAAGCATGCACCAGCACACCCAACTAATTTTCATATATTTTTTTTTTATTTCGTAGAGATGGAGTCCTCCTTATGTTGCCCAGGCTGGTCTGGATCTCCCGGGCTCAAGCAACTATCCTGCCTCGGCCTCCCAAAGTGCTGGGATTACAAGTGTGAGCCACCTTGACTAGCAGTGATCTCATTTTGTTTGAGAGTTAGGTGTTCCTGTTCTCAGCATCTTCATAAAACCTTGGCCCCCGCCAAGCAGTGAACGCATCTCCTTCCTCTTTTGCAGCTGCCTCTCCTCTCACCCTTTCCTCCTTTCCTGTGGGCACCACATCCATACAGTGTACGGGGGTGAAGACTGCCTCTTAGCCACATACATGTACCCCAGATCCTTGTTTCTCTCAGATGGCCAATGGAGTATAGTGAAGTCAAATCAATTTGGGTGCAGATCTTGGCCCAAGTCATGTTAGTAAATGACTTGTTGGGTGTCCTTAGGTAAGTTAGGTGCCCTTAGGTAAGTTAGGTGTCCTTAGGTAAGTTACTTTCTCTGTCTTCAGTGTCCTCATCTGGAAAGTGATGATAACAATAGTAAGGTAGGGATGCTATGAGGATTAGTAGTCCTTGTAAGTACATGACCCAGTGCATAATATACACTCTCCCTTCTTTCATGGCCTGAAATCTCCACCATTAAGTCTAGATGGGCAACAGTTTGAGCAGGCACTGTTGGAAAGGCAGCAAGCATCCCAGCTCTTCTGCTCAGAAGCTGAGTAAATGCCAGACAAGTCTTTTAATCTCCCTGAACTGAGCCTTGTTTTTCTCACCTCTACAATGGGACCTTGATCCTCCTATGGTTGCTGGGATGATCCAGTGAAATAACACATGAGAAAGGACTTTTGGAAAATGTCAGGCACTCTGCAAATATTAGTTGTTGCTCTGGTCTCAGAAAGGCCATCAAGCCCTCTTCTGTTGGTATGGTTCCTTGAATCCATTGGTTTCTCATCCTGGAAATCATAGAAAGCTTGGCTTCTCGAAGGTGAGACAGAGCTAAAGGCCATCCAGTGGGGAGGGGGAGGAGAGAGGAATGCTGGCAACATGCCATGGGTGGCCCGGGGGCAGGCCCGAACTGATGAGGTGCTAGAGGAGGATGGAGGGGCACAGCGTGGGGAACTGCCAAAGAGAAATCTAACCTTTTGAACTATTTTCTGGGTGAGCTTCAGCAAGCCCCCCACCCCCTGCATGTGCTCTTAGCTGACAGGGGGATTTCTTTTCCCTTGGAAACATAACTGGCATCTTTCTACAGATGAGGCATGAATGTCCTTTTGTTGGAGGCTGATGGGGGAGGGTAGAAGTGCAAAAAAAAGGAGACAAATACATCTGTAACCTTTGGAGCACGCCCCAGTGGATGATGGGAAAAGTTTAAAAGAAACCTGTTTTCAACTAGCTGGACTGTCCCATCTGCATCTAAGATCTACACACAAAGCTGACACAGAGAATGGCAAAGGGGACAGAGACAAAGAGAAACTCACACACAGAAAAAGCAGCAAGGGAGACAGAGAAACTCACACTGATGGATAATTAACCATTAAGCTAACTGGCAGAAGATAGAAGCTCAGAAGCCCTAAGGAAGACATGATGTCATTCTGATTTCAGGCAGCTTCCAACGAACACTTAGCTCAGCCTCCATCCACTTGATAATGTAACACAGGAAGGTATTTTTTTCCCCCAGTGATCAGTAGAGGAACAGAAATTCACAGTCCTGAACTGTACCTGCCCTTAGCCACAGCTGACTTGCAGTGTATCTGGTCCCCAGGGCTGGGGCACAGGGAGTGCCCAGCCTGTGGGAGGAACCAAACTATTATAGACAGAAGTGCAGCTTCCATGCAAATTTACAAAGAATGATTCAAAAATTAGTTTCTTAGCCTCCCCTCTACTACATACTCTCCCCCTCTACACACACACACCCCTATTCAGCATTTTCTAATGCATTTAGGAGACAGACTCAATAAATCTAGCTACATCTGTAGGTGACAGACACATCATAGTCATTAAGGGAAGTTCCACTCTTCCTTTGGGGTTGGGGGATACCTCCACCTTCCTAGGCTAATGTCAGGAAAGATTGTCAGCTATCTCTTCTGATGTCCCTCTGAATTCTTGTCATAGGTAACCTTGTGGGTTGGATGGACCATGGAGCTAGGCTGGAGAGAGGATTTTGTGCTCTCTAAGCCAGGCAGCATGATGTGTGGAAAGACCAGAAAGGGAATTAGGCAGACCTGAGTTCTAGGCCTGGCCCTGTGTGATCTTGGGCAAGTCACTTTCCCTCTCTGAGGGAGGTCTCAGTTTCCTATCTGCAAGAGGAGGACACTGGATTACAGAATCTGTAACGTCTCTTTCATCTCTGAACATTCTCTGCATTTCACACCTGAGTTGAGACAATCAAAGTGCAAAAAGTAAACACAGGGCTCCCGCCTGTAATCCCAGCACTTTGGGAGGCTGAGGCAGGTGGATCACCTGAGGTCAGGAGTTCGAGACCAGCCTGGCCAACATGGTGAAACCCCGTCTCTACTAAAAATATAAAAATTAGTTGGGCATGGTGGTGGGTGCCTGTAATCCCAGCTACTCGGGAGGCTGAGGCAAGAGAATCACTTGAACCCGGGAGACGAGGTTGCGGTGAGCTGAGATCATGCCATTGTACTCCAGCTTGGGCAACAAGAGTGAAACTCCCTCTCAAAAAAAAAAAAAAAAAAAAGTAAACCCAGTTGAGTTCCGCGTGTCCTGTATACAAATTGAAGGAGGCATCTGAAAGGCTCCTGGGGCCTTGGGCTATAACCCTAAGTCCCTGGCCTACAAGAAAGAGCAAGACTGGCTGATGACATTCTACCTCCCTCTGTCAAACTCCCCCAATCTAAGGGACTGAATATTCCCCTGTAGAGTGGAATGCAGTGGTAAAGGGTATGGTCTCTGAATCTGGGTTGAAATTGTGGCCCTGTAACAGGAAAGGCAGGATAGTGAGGTGGCGAAGTGCTTGGTCTCAAGAGTCAAAGACTGAAGCTCAGATCCATAGGCCATTGGGTTATTTCATCTCTCTTAGCCTCAGTCTCCTTATCTATAAAATGGGAATGATACAATAGTGCTGATTTGATAAAGCTGCTGTGAGGAGCAAATAAGATAATGCACGTAAAGTGCCGAGCCTGGGCTCTTTGCTTATTCAATACATAGTTATTATTATTATTATTATTATTATTATTATATTGCCTACTCATTGGAGGCTTTTCTTGGTGTTCATACAATTGAGTTCACCAGGACTCAATTGTAAATGCTTTGATGGGTGAGGGTGGGGAACACAATGATTGGAGACAGCAAATGGGGCTTCAATACCCTAGGGATGGCCTTGAAAATTAATTACAGCGTGGCTCTAACTACACCAAATCAGTTGTCCCTAGCAGGTTTCATGTATGTGCTACCCCGGACACAGGCAGGCAGCCCAGAAGAGGCCACACCCTTGCTTAGACTGAGAAGAACCGGCTAAGATCTCTCTACCACTCTCCTGCAAGGGCTGGTATGTTACAGTCCAAAAGCCTTCTATTGCTGGCCATGGTGTAGGCCAGACCTTGGACTGTCACACCAGACTTTTCTCTCTCTCCCAAAGGGCAAAGCCCTTGGCAGTCATCTCCAAGCATGGCTTTGGCATGTATTCCTTGAACAACTTCAGGCTAGCCAGAGTGTGAGGCCAAATCTTCTCCTATCTAGATCATGTGCTAGCTGCCAGGCTCTGCCATCTTCCCACAGACATGCTGGTCTCTCGCCTGCCAGCTCCGGTCCTGAGACTGCAGCAGCTTTACAAGAAGCAGGGTCACCATCTCCCCACTCTCACACGCCACTCTGAGCTCCTTCGGAATCTGCCCTCAGAGGACTCCTCCATGGGCAGTGTCACAAGGCTTTGTCCTCTTGAAAATATCATCTTCCCAAAAAAAGCCTGTATTAAGCACTTATCTGCACGTGGTGTTGTGCTGAGTTCTGTTTCTAGTGAGTCACACTGTCACAGGCTCTGCCCTCTGGGAAAAAGTCTGGAATCTTTGCCAGAGACTGTAAAGTCCAGTTTGGCTAAGTACTGGGGTGTTGGAAGAGAAGGAATGGTTTAAAAATTCTCCGAGGCACTGGGTGGTGACTCTTCACTCGTGTTCATCTCCCATCCCTCACTTTCTAGCTTCCTCCTCCCTTCTTCTTTAGATTCCCAAACACTTCATTTTTTCCATTTAAATTTCAGATGGGCTTATTTCCCACTTTTAAATCCAGGGAACTCTTTGGCTCACTGTAGCACTTGATTTTAAGCAAATGAGAGCATTAGGTTTTTGAGGGTTTAAGAGCCCATCCGCAAAGATATTTCTACTTTGGATTACAAAGGCATGTTTTAGAAATTCTAGAATCTTATAGCCTTACATTAAAGAAGCCAGACACACTAGAGGAAGTCTTAACCAAGCAAATGTCAACAGCCCCAGGAAAGGACAAAGACAGATGCTGCCTTTGACTTTAAAAGGAAATGTAGCAATTCCCCTCCAAAATGCAAGGGGCAAAAAAGATCACGATTTCAAAATAATGTTCTATCTTCCTGATCCTGGGGCTCTCCCTTATCAGTACTGAGCTGTCCATCTTCCTGACATCTAGTGCGTTGGCCCAGTTTCTGAAGCCATTTTTAGAACAGGTTCATTTTAATAATCAAGGAGTCAGGAGTCTTGCACAGTTTCAAGTGTTTCATCAGTTACTCACCCTTCTTTCCACGTCACTCAGAGGAGGGGCCTTGTGGTCACTTTGGCCGTTTGACCAGCAAGAAGGAGGCTTACTGTCACCCCTGACTCTGTCTAGGGTCCAACCATACGCTCAAGGAAAGGCCAGCTGTGAGCCTAGAAGAGTTGTCTTCAGTGATTCCATTGCCTTTATAGAGGCCCCCCTCTGCTCCCCTGACACAGGAAGTTGCCCTTGTTATGTCCTCCTTCCCTCCATGCCCTGCACATTGACATATTCGTGTCATATCAGGTTTCTACCTTTTCTGAATTAAAGGTAAGCACAAATGGTCAGACAAATATTTGCACTTAGCCTATTACATAAACTCATGGAGGGGGAGGATTGAGCATTTCCCTGGCCCTCGTTTAAGTCACTGCATTTTTACAAAGACCTTCTGAAGACAATACCAACAGAATGAATAAGGAGCAGTTCATGTATTCGATACCCCAGACAAGTAAAGAAAATACCATTCCGGGGGGCCTGTTACAAAAAAAAAACAACAACAAGTTTTGTTGATTACAAAGGGCTGGCTGGTGACCCTGCCTCAATTTCTTTAAAAGGCCTCATGGCTTTCTGCCAGAACCACCTCACTCCACCCCCATCTCAACTCAGCCCTAATCTTAACTATAAACTGCAATTTATAAAAAATAAAGCAGCTTTTTCATTCTCTGTGGATTTCCATCCTTTCCTTCCCTCTAATGCCTTGAGGCTTAGCTGAAGTGGGGTTTTGCAGCCTATCGGCACCCAAGCGGTAGAAGAGACATCAGGATGTGTAAAGTGCTTTGGGATCCATCCCACAGACTAGGACCCAGAGATGCCTCCTGCCTCCCTCTGCCCACAGGTGCTGCTGCTCGGGCTAGGGGTCAAGGATAGGATCCAACATGCTTTTCCTGGCAGGACCTGTCAGGCAGGAGCAAAGGGTAAGAATGCAACCATTCTCGACCGCCCTAAAAAACTGAGTGATATGGGGACGGGACCCCGCTGAGAGAGGTGAAAAGGGGTGAGGAGGGGCCGAGGGTCCTCAGCTCAGCAAGAGGCGAAACCGCCACGCGCTGGACGCTGGACGATGACAACCGCTACAGCTATGCCTCGGGCGAGGTCCCCTCCCAGGTCCCTCCCTTCCCGGACCTGACCCCCTGGATCACCTTGATCTTCTCGCCCTCGATTTCCACGGTCTTCTCCCTGAAGTCCACGCCGATGGTGGCTTCAGTCTTGTCTGGGAAGGTACCCCCGCAGAAGCGGAAGGTCAGGCAGGTTTTGCCCACGTTGGAGTCCCCAATCACGATGATTTTGAAGATGCGAATCTGCACGTACTGGTCCAGCGACGAGTCAAGCTCCAGGGATGCCAGGCCAGCGGCCGAGGCGGGCTCCAGGCTCCCATGGCCCAGGATGGGCTGCGCCATCTCCCCCGGACCGAACCGGGGCCCAACCCCCTCGAGGGCTCCACACAAGAGAACGTCCACGTTCGTGCGCTCGAGGCGAGCGAGCTCTGTGCGTGTGTGTGTGCGCGCGTGTGTGGTCCGCCCGTGTGTGCGTGCGCCGGCACCGTGTGCGCGCGCGCGTGAAGAGGATGCCTCTCACTCCGGGCCCCCCTCCTCCTCCTCCTCCAGCGCACCCCCTTGCAGCTCGGAGGCACCAACACAAAAGCCAGGGAGAGGAGGAGAGAGGGAGGAGAGTGGACGAGCAGCGAGCCTTCTGCCTGTGTGCGCCCTCGGACCGGATGCTCTGGCGAAGGACCCTACGGCGCTGCTCCAGCCGCCGCCGCGCCTCGGCCCACACTCTCCCCTGCCTGGACCCCCGAGACCGACCGGAGGGAAGAAGCCTCAGGAGGAAAGGGAGGGGGTGGAGACAACAGCACACGCCACCCCGGGATAGACTTCTTTCTCCTTGCCCCCATTTATGTCATAGGTTTCGGGCTCCCCATCCCCACTGGCTCGGAGCGCACGGGATCAGCGGGCAGGGAGCGCAGCTGGGGAGGACAAAGAGCTGCACCCTAAGGCATCACTGGATCACTTCGGCCTCCCTGGAGCAACGCAACTCTGCAGGGATGGGGTGGGGGCGAAGGCACCTCTTTCACTTCGGGAACAGCCGGCAGCTGAGCCGCGCCTTCCCTGTCCCCGCTACCCCGTCCCCTCTACCCCCACCCTCTACCCGACCCGCGCCTTGGGATAAAGGGATGCTCTGTCTTATTGAGTGAGCAGGTGCACTCACGGGCCCCAGGCAGCCTGAGAGGGCGCTGCCAAGACACGCAGTGGGTTGTCCGGGGCCTGCACAGTTGAGAGGAGGGAGCCAGCGGGCGCGCGTGTGCGTGTGTAGGGGGTGTTACTGTTTCTGTCACAGACTTGCCAGATGTAGGGGGGCGCGTACCAGGCGCCAACATCCCCTCATCACACCACGAGCACCCATCCTCCGAATGTTCAGGAGAGCGGCTCCTATTGGCTGCCGCAGTCGGTTGTGTTTGGCTGGCCAATGGGGAAGGCTCGCCGCGGGAGAGGGCCACACAGAGGCTAGGAGAAGGGGGGAAGCTAGTGGTGGCAGTTCCAGCAAAAGGGGACTTTGTTTATGGGGCTAGCCATTACTGGCCCAGGTGGAGGATCTTGGGACATGGCATAAGCTCCACAGTGCCTTCCACTCCCAAGCCCTCCATATAACCGTAAGTCCTTCCAGAAGGGTGGAGTTTCAGAGGGAGTTGGGAATCCCTAGGAGGGTTCACTCCCCCTGCAGCTGAATGTAGAACAAAGTGGTTGGGTCTAATTTGCCAGAAGCCTAGATTATGCTTGGAAGATGATAAATGAACACAATCTCCTTACAATATTAGGGGGCTGCTTCCCAAAGCTTACTAATCATCACACACATCTTGGTCAAGACCAGTATTCCCTCTCCCTAAAGTCATCCGCAGATTCAGAATTTGTTTGAAATTGACTTTATTGGGGGTACAATTTACATACGATAAAGTGCACCCATTTATTTTTAAGACTTCATCTCTCCCCCTACACATTTCATAAGCTAAGGTAACACTGACACATGTCACTAGCACTGACTTGTGAGTTATTGCTAATGCCATCAAGGTCAGGGACTCAAGCATCACAGTTGAGCTGCCATCTTATTTGGGAGGCTGAGCTGCAGGAAGAGACAAATATGACCAAATACATTTCTGCTGAGAGAAAAACAGTTTAGTGCATAAGTGATATATCTGAGAGCAAACTGGAATGTAACTACTCAAGGACGTCCAAGTTACTCAGAATGGCGTCTTCCGGTTAATAAGTTTATTAGCTGAGCTAGCAGATATATTTACAGCTAACCCTTTTATCATATATGCGGGTCGCCCATTCCTAAAACCCTGGATTATACTACTCAGCATTAAAACTACCCAGATAAGGATTTAATCTTAGTTGGCTAATCCAAAATCATCCTTATGAATACCAATTTTCAGTGTTATGGTATCAATCATCATTGTACAGTATTTTGTTTTTGGTTTGCTGGATCGTTCCCCTCTGTATGGAAGCTAATGCTCCTGATGATCTTTATCTACAGCACAGCTTTAAGGCGGAGAGGGGTAACTATTAATTAGGCACATCCTGTACACAAAGTAGAAAGGGGCTTTGCCCTTTGCCAACTCACAGCTAGAATTAATGCCAACTTCCTGAGAGATATAAAAAAATAAACATATGTACATAATAAGATTATTTCAATGTATGCTTCTAGCAAAAACTTGTCACTGAGTCGACTTTTGTAAGGAAGAAACTTTGATTTCTGAAAATATGATATCTCAAAATGGGTTTCTTGCCCTAATAAAAGGTGTGTTACTTCTGTGGGGTGAGACTTTGGGGGACTTCCACTTATATTTTTGAATTAATTCAATGAGTATATATTGCTTTTGCAAAAAAAAAAGATAAAAATATAATTTTTAATTAAAAGGACAGGAAAACTACCGTATTGTACCTATTGTAAAAAAAGTTAAACGTACTGTACAATGCCCTTTGTGTTAATTGTGCATTATTAAATTACTGACTTTCAAATACATGCAGTTGTTTTCATAGGTACCTGATTATCATGATTTTGACAGTGTTTTCCAGTCCCTTTTGCAATCAGATATAATTAACTTTGTATTTAATCAATCCATGATCACTGGTTTTTAGAAATACCAATAAAAATCAATGTCTGCAAGGCTGTTAAAATATTAAGTAAATATAAATAATTTTTCGTTACTCTGGAATTGATATTTTCAATATTTATCTCCTGGCCTAAAGTGATCCACCCTCCTCGGCCTCCCAAAGTGCTGGGATTACAGGCATGAGCCACAGAGCCTGACCACATTTTCAATATTTATCCAAAGGAGCTCTAGATAAAATGTCACCCATTGCCTGCACTTCTGAACACTGATCTACTCTGCTTAATGGGTAAGGGAACCCTGGATCATTTTCACCCAATAAAGACTACTCCTAGGCCTGGCACAGTGGCTCACACGTGTAATCCCAACACTTTGAGAGGCTGAGGTGGCAGGATTGCTTGAGCCCCGGAGTTCAAGACCAGCCTGGGCAACATAATGAGACTGTCTCTTAAAGAAAACCAAAAAACAAAACTGCTTCCTTGGTTAAACTTCATAAAAGAATGTCTTTGGCCGGGCGCGGTGGCTCAAGCCTGTAATCCCAGCACTTTGGGAGGCTGAGACGGGGGGATCACAAGGTCAGGAGATCGAGACCATCCTGGCTAACATGGTGAAACCCCGTCTCTACTAAAAAAAAAAATACAAAAAACTAGCCGGGCGAGGTGGCGGGCGCCTGTAGTCCCAGCTACTCCGGAGGCTGAGGCAGGAGAATGGCGTAACCCGGGAGGCGGAGCTTGCAGTGAGCTGAGATCCGGCCACTGCAGTTCAGCCTGGCGACAGAGCGAGACTCCGTCTCAAGAAAAAAAAAAAAAGAAAGAATGTCTTTGTAGGCCGGGCGAGGTGGCTCATGCCTGTAATCCCAGCACTTTGGGAGGCTGAGGCAGGCGATCACCTGAGGTCAGAAGTTCAAGACCAACCTGGACAACATGATGGAACCCCATATCTACTAAAAAGACAAAAATTAGCCGGGCATGATGGCATGCACCTGTAATCCCAGCTACTCGGGAGGCTGAGGCAGGAGAATTGCTTGAACCTGGGAGGCAGAAGTCTAAGTGAGCCGAGATCTGCCACTGCACTCCAGCCTGGGCGACAAAGGGAGACTGTCTCAAGAAGAAAAAATATATATCTCTTTTTCTTTTTGAATAGGGCCTCGCTCTGTCATCAAGGCTGGAGTGAACGGGAGCAATCACTGCTCACTGCACTCTCAGTCTCCTGGGCTCAAGTGATCCTCCCATCTCAGCCTCCTAAGTAGCTAGAACCACAGGCACATACTTACCACGTCTGGCAAATTAAAAAAAAAAAAAAAAAATGGTAGAGATGAGGTCTCATTATGTTGCTCAGGCTGTTCTGGAACTCCTGGTCTCAAACAATCTTCCCACTCGTCCTCTCAAAGTACTGGGATTACAGGCATGAGCCACTGCACCCGGCCCTGTAATTTCATTCTTTATCCCCATCCCACCAAAATAAATAAATAAAATAAAATAAGTAACTTCATTACCTGCAAAGTTAGGGCCAAACTCTTTTGCCAGTTCAAATCTGGCTCCATCATACTTGCCTGTGCTTATCACTGCTTCTTTTTCTTTTTTTTTTTCTTTTTGGAGACAGTCTTGTTCCATCACCCAGGCTGGAGTGCAGTGGCACAGTCTCGGCTCACTGCGGCCTCCACCTCTCAGGTTCAAGCGATTCTCCTGCCTCAGTCTTCCTAGTAGCTGGGATTACAGGCGCACGCCATGGTGCCAGGCTAATTTTTGGATTTTTTGTAGAAACGGGGTTTCACCATGTTGGCCAGGCTGTTCTTAAACTCCTGACCTAAAGTGATCCACCCGCCTAGGCCTCCCAAAGTGCTGGGATTACAGGCATGAGCCACGGAGCCTCACCACACCAATACTTCTTAGTATGATGTCCCCCGAAAATGTGCTGGGGTTTGTTTTTTTTTAAACACTTCCAAGCCTTTTCATTTAACAAACAGCATGGTGCTTCCTCTATGACACTTTACAAATATTAGCTCATTTAGTCTTCTGAACATCCTCGTGAGATTGGCAGATGAGGAAAATGAGGCACAATTAAGTGACTTGCCCAGGTGGCAGAGCCATGATTCAATCTGGGTTGGTCTGGATCCAAGGTCAACATGTTTAACAATGAAAAATGTTATCTTTGGTCCCAAAGTATTCACCATCTGAAATATCATTCCTTTTCCTCCACTATTTGAATTTTGCTACTCATCTTTCAAGACACAGCTCAAATAACTTTTTGTATGAAGTTCTTCCATAGCGATTCCATCCCATAGTCTTCTCTCTTGCTCTGTCCGGCACGACACCGGATATTATTTATTTCAATGACCGGTATATGTCATCTCCCCAACTAGACAGTGGCCACTTCCTATACAGATGCTACGTCCAAATAAACCCATTGTAAATTGAAAATATCTTAAGTCAAAACTGCATTTAATACCCTGACAAACCCATCATAAAGTCGAAAAAACGTAAGTTGAACCATGGTTAAATCCAGATGCTCCTCGACTTACATGGGGTTAGGTCTCATTAAACCCATCATAAAGTCGAAAAATTGTTAAGTCAAACCATTGTGAGGGGTAAGTTGGGGAACATCCGTACTTTTCATACCCACTAGAGCCCCTTTTATAGTACAATCCAAGAGGCAAGTGCTCAATAAATACTTGTTAAATGAGTATGTCAGTTGAATATTTGAAACAGGCACATTTTATGCTCTGCATGCAGCCAAAACATTATTTCCAATTTAGCTTATATCTGGCAGAGTCAAAACACCTATTTACACTCAGCCCCTCACCCTACTCCCATAACTGAAAGTTCTGCTTATAAGACTTCTCTTCCCATAAAGTCTGAGAAGCACAAACGCTTTTTGCTAACATCCTGCTCCCAAGCACGGAAACCACAGCAGGAGGCCGTGTGTATCTGTAGCACCTGGTACAGCATCTAGGACACACAACTGCACTAAAAAATAAAGGTGACAGGCGGGAAGGAGAGCGCCGAATTACTCGTCCGCGAAACAGGGGTTGGGTGGGAAAGAGCCGGCAACTGGTAAAAGATGGCAGTACACGCCGGATCTGGGAAGCCAGGTTCCGCGCCTCGGACTCATGGAAAAACTGGATCTGGATCATGGCAAAAGAATCAGGAAGGCTTCGGTATCAAGTAACCAGTGGCCTAAAACCAAAAAACAAAGTGCGGTGCTGGGGCTACGCTGCTGTGAGATGCTGTTATCAGTTCCCGTCACCAACACAGCGACAGCACCAGGCATAACCGCCAATCAAAGCGGCCCCACGAGTCCCTCCTTGGACAGCTTCCTTAACTCGTTCAGTCCAACACTGTGCCACCAACTCGCGAAAACTGGCTGCCTACAGCCAAGGTCTTTGCGAGCGTGCAGTCAGGTAGTGCATGCGCAAATCCTCTCGCCGTGCGGACCAATCGCAATGTGGCAGCGAGTGCTACGCCTGCGCAGTAGGCCTCCGGTCGCCGTTTCCCTTCCCCGGCTCTAGCAGGCCGGCTTCTCTGTCCAATGCCCACCCGGAGCTGGGAGGAGGAGTCTGCGTAGTGTGCGTGTGAAGAGACGGGGGAGCTGGCCGGGGCTCGCGGTGTTTGACCCGTCGGTCGTGCGTGAGAGGAAAGGGAAGGAGGAGGACCCGAATAGCGGTCGCCGAAATGTTCCGGTGTGGAGGCCTGGCGGCGGGTGCTTTGAAGCAGAAGCTGGTGCCCTTGGTGCGGACCGTGTGCGTCCGAAGCCCGAGGCAGAGGAACCGGCTCCCAGGTGATTGACCCATTCCAGGCAGCCTCCAGGTCCAAGGGCCTGGCGCCTTGGGCTCTCTGTGCCTTGCAGCCCTCTACCCCCGCGGCCCCGAGAAACTTAACACATAGTCGCGTGAATTCCAAATTGGCAGACTCTGAACCGTGAGTCTTGCAAGCGGAGGAATTGGTTCAGCCATGCCGACCTGACCTTCAAGAGATTTGAACCCATTAGTCGGCCTGAGGCCTTTTCCCGGGAGCGTTTGCTGTTCAGGGATCCCAGAACAACTGGCCGTCGCCGTCTCGCCGCCATCCCCATTCCCCACCCCCTTTTTAGAACAATGAGGTCAAGTAGACTTTGTCATTTACCGAATGAGACTTTAAACAGGACGTTTAAGCCCTAAGCCTAAGTTTCTTGTGTAAGTGAGGGTATACCTGCTCAGCCTCCCAAACCATAGATGGGATCCATGGATTTGAATGCCCAGTGAAACAGAAACGGTGCAAGGCAAGTAAGGAGTCGGTCGGTTGTGCACCAGACACGTAGAGAATTGGCCCAGAATTAATTGGAGATGCCTGAGTCGTGTACTTCTTGGTGGTTTTTAAGGCTTCAACGAAACAGTTTGCAGAACGCATTGTATTTGTCCTTCATTAAGTTGTTTCATCAAATTTTAGAGCTGGAAGGGTTTTGTGGTAAAGTTCAAGCCACTCATTTTATAGATAATAAACTGAGGCACAGAGAGGTGAAACTACTTGCCAAAGGTCACATCGTTAATAGGTAGAGCTAAGGATAGTTTGCTAGCCTCCAGGTCCTTCATCCCTTTGCTGCAACTCCATACTGCTTCCTAAAGTTGACCCCAAAAAGTTAAGAATGAATTCGGGTCTCTTCCCAGTAATTAGCCCATTGTACATCAGATATCCGTGAATTTATCTGAGCATGGCTTGAACCTGCTTATTTTCGTACTGCATACTTCATGGGAACAATGAATGATCCACCGGTAGGAGCTACTTTAAAAAAAATCAGTAATCTTTCAGTGTCCACCCCCAGGGCATTTGCAATGTCAGAAGTTATCCTTGAGGCTTTTACAATACAGAAACACCTGGGTGCTTTAAAAATAAAAAGTGGAAAATGTTTTCCTTGGGTTGTTAGGGTCTTTGCAAATGTGCATTTGAACAGTTTTTCCAGTTGCTATGCACAATGAAAATGTTTCCTGATAGGTGTATTTGAGTTATGTCCTGAGACATATTGCTCTTGGAACTTAAAACCTCTGCTTAGCTTTTAAACTAATGCCTTATCAATGGATGTCATCTTTGTGGGTTTTGTGTATTGAAATGATGGTGCTCTGTGCTTGTTGCACAGAAATTGAGATAACCTGAATTTTTATTTATTTTTATTTATTTTTTGAGACAGAGTCTCGCTCTGTCGCTCAGGCTGGAGTGCAGTGATGCAATCTCGGCTCACTGCAAGCTCTGCCTTCTGGGTTCACGCCATTCTCCGCCTCAGCCTCCCAAGTAGCTGGAACTACAGGCACCGGACACCATGCTAGCTAATTTTGCTTTTTTTTTTTTTTTTTTTTTTTTTTGTATTTTTAGTAGAGATGGGGTTTCACAGTGTTAGCCAGGATGGTCTCGATCTACTGACCTTGTGATCCGCCCGCCTTGGCCTCCCAAAGTGCTGGGATTACAGGCGTGAGCCATGGCACCTGGCGATAACCTGAATTTTTTCATCCACACTGGCCTTTCAGACTTTGAGTAATTGTTTTGCTTAAGTCTCATGACTTTTGCCAGCATTCTAAAGTCTGACCAAAAGTTCTCATCAATTAAATATGCATTTGCAAAGTTAAGTTGATGTATTAGACATTGGAAAGTGGTTGGTGATGTTAGAACTACTGAAAAATACAGACTCCAGTGGTTTTTTCCACTGCATGTCTTTGAAGGCAGTCTACTGTAGAATATATTCAGACTTCCTGACATATCCATCCATCTCTTTGCATACACTTATTCTTTGTCCTTTGGCCGTGCACCAAAGTATGACATCACCTGCCTTTAAAACTGGGTGAGGGTAGTGTTACCATTTCAAAAAGAAGTGCTGATACTCTCATTATAGGAATTAACTCTGTTTTGTGGCTTGATTACTAATTGCCTTTAATCTGATTTCTTTTTCATGTAGTAGCATCTACCATGTGTTTTTGCACAGGTGGGAAAGAGCGAGGTTGTTTATACACCATTTCTCCCTCCACCTTACCTTTAAACTTCTTTTTTTTTTTTGAGACAGAGTATCGCTGTGTTGCCCAGGCTGGAGTGCAGTGGAGTGATCTTGGCTCACTGCAGCCTCTGCCTGCCGGGTTCAAGCAATTCTCCTGCCTCAGCCTCCTGAGTAGCTGGGACTAGAGGCATGCACCACCACGCCCGGCTAATTTTTTGTATTTTTAGTAGAGACGGGGGTTTCACCATGCTGGCCAGGCTGGTCTCAAACTCCTGACCTCGTGATCCACCTGCCTCGGCCTCCCAAACCTTTAAACTTTAATCCTGCCTTGCAACTATCTCATTGACATCTGTCACCATTGTCAGGTTCATTTCCATTAGATGTTGCATTCTGCCTTAAAACCATGATAGCTACTATTTATTTACTTTATTTATTTGGATGCTCTGCCTCCTTCCAGAAATGATTGAAGGTAACTCATTATCATCACTCTATGTCTGCATTCAGACACAGAGGAGCAGATAGGTTAGATAATAGATATTTTCTGTTCTATGATATTTTGTTTGGTCACCAAACACTGCCGCCCATGTTATCAAACTGATCACCGACTCCCTGACTGTAGGTTCAAATGTTTGAACATTTTTCTCTATTCGGAATCCTTCTCACCTCTTTAAAAAGGAAACTGAGCTCTTGTGGGCAAGGATCCTGGCTTCCTGGACACTGCCAAATGTGACTTCTTTTTGAAGCCTAAAGGATTAGTCTTTCCCCGTTCTTTCTGCTGAGACAAGGCTTTGCAGAAGAAATTCTTTGGCAACTCAGCCTTTTCTGTAACCAGTTAATAAGTTAGATTTTCTAGAAATTTTCTAACTTTTTGAGGGAGTTACTGCATGTCTTAGCTTTCTTCGAGATCGTGTTTCCAAAAGTTGCCTGGTCATGTGAATCGCGTCGAGGACCAATTCCTGACCCTCTCCAGGAGAGAATTCTGGGAATCTGTATTTAACAAGCCCCTTGACATTCATATGATCAGGCAAGTTTGGTAAATACTGTTTGGATGAGTGGTGACTCTTCCCCTTCTGTTTCACTGACGTAAGGATTAAAAAACCAAACTGAGCAGTCTAGAGTATCTTGTAATTTGTATCAAGCTCATTTTCTCATATTCAGAATAGTAGCAGCCATTCTCCTAAACTAAACACTACCTGAGGACATGGATTATGTCCTATTTATTTTTGTGTCATTAGCATCTTGTACCGTCTCTGGCACATGGTAAATTCTCATAACTGAACCCTAGTACAGCATTGTGAAGGACTTAACTTTGCAGAAGAGAGATTTTATTTTCTGTTATCTAAACAATTTTTCCTTGTGTGTCTTTCATCAGAATGGTTCACACTGTACTGTAGTTATTACTACTCTGTTTCTTCTAAAATTCCAGCAAGGTTGGTACTAAAAAACACAAAAAGGCTGATACCCAGGCGCGGTGGCTCACGCCTGTAATCCCAGCACTTTGGGAGGCCGAGGTGGGCAGATCACCTCAGGCTGAGAGTTCGAGACCAGTCTGACCAACATGGAGAAACCCCATCTCTACTAAAAATCCAAAATTAGCCAAGCGTGGTAGCACATGCCTGTAATTCCAGCTACTCAGGAGACTGAGGCAGGAGAATTGCTTGAACCCGGGAAGTGGAGGTTGTGGTGAACTGAGATAGCGCCACTGCACTCCAACCTGGATGACAGAGCGAGAATCTGTCTCAGAAAAAAAAAAAAGACTGATAAACTTAAATAGTTGTTAGATTCCTTGTAAAGAATCATTTATCTACAATAGACAAACTAGGCTTGTCCTGTTTGGTTTTTTTTTTCCTTCAAACAGAACTTGCTCTCTTGCCCAGGCTGGAGTGCAGTGACGCGATCTCAGCTCACCACAACCTCCGCCCCCTGGGTTCAAACTATTCTCCTGCCTCAGCCTCCCGAGTAGCTGGGATTACAGGCACCTGCCACCACGCCCAGCTAATTTTTGTAGTTTTAGTAGAGATGGGGTTTCACTGTTTTGGCCATGCTGGTCTCGAACTCCTGACCTCGTGATCCATCCACCTCGGCCTCCCAAAGTGCTGGGATTATAAGCGTGAGCCACCACACCTGGCCATCCTGTGTTTTCTCCATGCTGGAAAAATCAGTTTGACACTCAGGAAACAAGTCTCAAGAACATATAGACCCTCTAACCATTGAGGATCCCTGGTGCCTCAATTGTGAAGATGTGTTTTGGAAAAGGCCTTTTGGGAGTATGGAAAAACAGGAGATCTGCAAAACCTACGGAAATGAACTTGCTAGTGTTAGCTACTATTCTAAAGCTAGTCTGTGGTGTTTGAGGTTACTCATTTATGATTAAGCAACCTGAAATAAATGGAATCTGACTAAAACTTAAAAAAAAAAAAAAAACTCCAAGTTTATTATTTTATTTTATTTATTTATTTTTAAGTAGAGATGGGGTTTCACCATGTTGGCCAGGCTGGTCTCGAACTCCTGGCCTCAAGTGATCCACCTGCCTCGGCCTCCCAAGGTGCTGGGATTACAGGTGTGAGCCATTGCGCATGCCCTGGCTAAAATTTCTTTGCAAGAATTATTTAAAATGTTCAGTTAGCAGGGCATGATGGTGCATGCCTGTAGTCCCACCTACTCTGGAGGCTAAGGTGGAAGGATCACTTGAGCCCAGGAGTTTGAGTCTAGTCTGGGCAACATACCGATACCCTTTCATTTAAAAAAAAAAAAGTTAATAGTAATAAGAAGTTCAGTCAATATCAATAGAATTAGGAAGAATTTCTGTTTTCTTCCTTCATTCATTAATTCAACAAATATTTATTGAGCAAACACCTACTATGCATTAGGCGCTGTTGCGCAGGTCAAACTGGCTTCTTAAGAATGAAATCCGGCCGGGCGCGGTGGCTCAAGCCTGTAACCCAGCACTTTGGGAGGCCGAGACGGGCGGATCACGAGGTCAGGAGATCGAGACCATCCTGGCTAGCATGGTGAAACCCCGTCTCTACTAAAAATACAAAAAACTAGCCGGGCGAGGTGGCGGGCGCCTGTAGTCCCAGCTACTTGGGAGGCTGAGGCAGGAGAAATGGCGTAAACCCGGGAGGTGGAGCTTGCAGTGAGCTGAGATCCGGCCACTGCACTCCAGTCCGGGCGACAAAGCGAGACTCCGCCTCAAAAAAAAAAAAAAAAAAAAAAAAAAAAAGAATGAAATCCTAATTGTGAGGAAGAAATTGTACTGTATGTATGGTCCGACTGCAGAAAACCTAAGATAAGTAAACTGTTCTATAATGAAAAGGAGTAAGTTGGCTTTTCCATGTTAGTAAGACAAGTGAAAAGGCATGTTTCAGTATTTCCTAAAATTTTGAAGCTGTGGGGAGAAAGGTTTTGTGAGGAATTTCATAGGGAAAAGAAAATGGAGGGAGGGGGAATGTAAACAGACAATACTTAGTACGGTTTACAAAATTAAAGTCACTTTGTAGGTATGCAAAAAGTTTTAAAAGTTGGTTTATTAATGATAGAAAAATTAACTGGGCATTAGTGGCTCATGCCTGTAGTCCCAGCTACATGGGAGGCTGAGGCTGGGGAATCTCTTGAGCCCAGGAAGCAGAGTTGCAGTGAGCCGAGATCGTGCTACTGCACTCCAGCTTGGGGACAGAGTGACACCCTGTCTAAAAAAAAAAAAAAAAAAAAAAAATTCAATTTACTTTAAATGCTTTTTTCTTTTTTTTTGTTTTGGCAAATTGAGACAAAAGCTGCTGAACTTTCCCAATCTACACACTTAGATTTATCAGTGTGTGAAAAGCAAGCAGAAAGAGAATAAACACAAGTATGATCTTAAAACAAATTTGTTATAATGTCTGTATTTAGGGTCTTCTGGAGGAGTAAACAGAATTTAAAAAAAGAAAAACAAAAAAACATTTATTTTTAGTAAATGAACCAGGGGTAGGGGTGGAGGACAACTAAATTCATTGAACTAAATCACGTGGAACTTTTCTTACCCAGTTTCCTTTTCTAAGCTCTGAGAGTTACCACTTTCTACTTCTGATGGTTCATTATTTTTGTAAGCTTCTGAAAATGAAAAGCTTGCCCAGATGAGATAAGCTTCTGCCCCGCTCATGTTTTTATTTTCATGATTTGTCATTATTTCCAAATCTCAACCATTTTATTTCATGTGGTGATGAAGAGTTCTAAAAGCAGGTAAGAACAGTAAAGAAAAATACATTTCCTTTTCTACGAGTATAGATCTAAAGTCTCTTATCTGTAATTCAGAAATTGAAATTGAAATTTTAGAATGACCAAAATTTAAGACTATCAAGTTTTCATAACTCATTTGCCAGTAAAAACTGACCTGAACTGGAGAGAGGCTACTTTATAATCTTTTTAAAATATCACTTAGCGTGATTGGTCATATTAATATGTTTGACTATGAGTTGCTGCCCTTTACCTTGCTAGCTGTCACTATGTGGTATATGCCCCATATGCTTAAGACCAGATAATTCAAAGTTCCAAAATACACATGGTCCCCAGGATTTCAGATGAAAGACCACAGATCCACACTGGGCTTGTTTTACCCATCTGTGGCCTAACATTATGAAGCAGGGGGGAAATTCCTTCTCTAATCTCTGCAAGTATACATGGGATGCTACTACCAGTGTCCATTCTGTTTGTCTTTTAAACAGACAGGACAGGAACATATGTATCAGCCCCTAGACTAAGCTTGTCCAACTGCAGCCCAACACAAATTTGTAAACTTTTTTAAAACATTATGAGTTTTTTTGCGATTAATTTTTTTTTTTTTTTTTTTAGCTCATCAGCTATGGTTAGTGTTAGTATATATTTTTTTGGTGGCCCAGGACAGTTCTTCTTCAATGTGACTGAGGAAGCCAAAGGATAGGATGTACCTGCTCTAGATGGATGTTTTTCAATGTATGGTCCCCATCCTAACAGCAGCACCAGCAACAGCAGCATCCCCTGGAACTTGTTAGAAATGCACATTATTGAGCCCCATCCCAGATCTATTGAATCAGAACTCTGGACCTGGGCCTGGCGGCTTTGTTTTGTAAACCTCAGGCATTTGGATACACTCTCAAGTTTGAGACCACTGCTCTAGATTGGGGTCTGCCAACTATAGCCACAGGCCAAAGCCAGTTAGTCACCTGCTTTTGTGTGCCCCAGGAGCCATGAGTGGGTTTTGCTTTTTTTTTCTTTTTTTCCTTTTTTCTTTTTCTTTCTTTGAGACAGAGTTCACTCTTGTTGCCCAGGCTGGAGTGCAATGGCGCAATCTCGGCTCACCGCAACCTCCACCTCCGGGTTCAAGCGATTCTCCTGCCTCAGCTTCCCGGTAGCTGGGTTACAGGCATGCGCCACTACGCCTGGCTAATTTTTTGTATTTTTAGTATAAGCAGGGTTTCTCCATGTTGGTCAGGGTGGTCTCTAACTCCCGACCTCAGGTTATTCACCTGCTCAGCCTTCCAAGTGCTGGGATTACAGGTGTGAGCCATTGCGCCGACCTTTTTCTTTTCCTTTTTTTTTTTTTTTTTTGAGACGAAGTCTCACTCTGTCGCCAGGCTAGAGTGCAGTGGCACGATCTCGGCTCACTGCAAGTTCCGCCTCCCGGGTTCATGCCATTCTTCTGCCTCAGCCTCCCGAGTAGCTGGGACTACACCTGCCCAGCTAATTTTTAACGGGGTTTCACCATGTTGCCAGGATGGTCTTGATCTCTTGACCTTGTGATCTGCCCGCCTAGTCCTCCCAAAGTGCTGGGATTACAGGCGTGAGCCCCTGGCCTACATTTTTAAATGGCTGAAAAAAATTAAAGACAATTTCGTGGACACATGAAAATTATATAAAATATAAACTTCAATGTCCATAAAGTTTTATTGGAACATGGCCACATTCATTCATTTATGTATTGTCTTTGGCTGCTTTTA
The DNA here is from genome assembly GCF_009764315.1 of Trachypithecus francoisi. NCBI lineage: Eukaryota > Metazoa > Chordata > Mammalia > Primates > Cercopithecidae > Trachypithecus > Trachypithecus francoisi. Next base: position 19,026,679 of record NW_022681471.1, on the reverse strand, counting down.
TGCAGCATCAGCGGAATTGAGTAGTTTCACCAAATGGCCCAGAAAGCTGAAAATATTTACCATCTGGTTCTTTGCAGAAAAAATTTGCTGCTCTAGGTTGATAGTCAACAAACACGAGGAATAATCACAGAGAAGGTACACTGAGACCTTCCTTTATCTGAAAATGTCAGCGTCTCCCTAGAAAAAGAAATCTGCAGAACTCATATATTTCTATGTATGGGTGTTGTTATGATCATCACATCGTTACATAGTTCTGCATAGTTTTACGTCAAAATAACCTTGGTATTATTTTGGAGGAGTAAGAGCCAAGGAGTTGCTGGACACTTTAAATGTTGTTGTTATAAAAAATATTTCATAGTCCGAAATTTTTTAGTTCTTTGGGGGAGAGAAACTCATTTAAATTTTTTTTTTCTGATTTTCTTCTGAGCTTTAACATTTCTGTATTCCAGGACATATTACCTTTCATGCAAGATTGAACTGTGTCCTGGTAGAGTGCGTTGCGTTTTATTTTGTGCAAGATTGGAGCCATTTAGATTACTCCTTAAATGGGTTATTATAATGTCCCAGGTAGCCCATGGTTAACTTGTATATCTACCTATTCAGTCATCTTTCTGTGTTTACTTCATTTATGGGAAAGACATGAAGGGAGAGGTATTTGATGAACTATCATGTTTTTCATGATCTTTTCTGGAAGCTGAAGATTTTCACTGGGCAGCATTAAATTTACTCTTAACAAACTTCAGCAACTTAAGAGTGTTCATTCAGCTGTCTGTAGTATTTATGTATGCAGTTTTTATGATGTTTTTCTTGATCATTTAATGGTGAATATCTGTGGGCAATAAGTCTTGTACAGTGCATTGACGTTTAATCATAAATATGTATTAACTATTTTATTTTTGTATGTGTGTGTCTTAATAAATTATGTTTCTTAGGCAACTTGTTCCAGCGATGGCATGTTCCTCTAGAACTCCAGATGACAAGACAAATGGCTAGCTCTGGTGCATCAGGGGGCAAAATCGATAATTCTGTGTTAGTCCTTATTGTGGGCTTATCAACAGTAGGAGCTGGTGCCTATGTAAGTAGAAAAGCAGCGTGTGTAAAGAAGCCGCCAAACAGCTCCCATTAATAGACTCAATAGTACTCTGCTTTAAAACTTTTGCAACTAATTCCCCTTTCTCCTTTTGGAAACATTTCAAAAAGCTTTCTTTTAAGTGCCTGCTGCCTAATATCTTATGGGAGCCAATTCGGGAATGACTGAAATTTAATCTCATGTTGATTGATTTCTGCTCTTTTCACTTGTCTTTTTCCTCTTTACTTGAAAGCCACTGTGTTTTCCTAGATTCAAGTAACCCACAAAATTGTACCTGTTTTCTTGGATGTCACACACTAACCTGTGAATAAAGTCAAAATCCATTGCAGCTCCTTAGCACAATATTTGATTTTGACCTATTTATCAGACATTTTATTTTTCCTCAGCTTGAGGTTCACATTAAAAAACAACAGCCTTCAATAAAAAATATTAAGTGTTCCTAAAAGGAAAGCTATCCCTGAATCTAAACCAAAGACTAAATTACAGAAGCAGGGCTAGTATCACTGATTTTAGAATGGAGTTTGTTTGAGGTGAGAAATATGGTGTTTAATTGCTACGTAGTATTAGCACCATTATATCTCCTTAAATGAACTCCGATCAGCTTAGCAGGTCACAGAGGAATTATTCTGTGGGTGTTTTTTTCCTAACTTGGCAGGGTTTACTGTGACTAAGCTGATCAGTCTAAAGTTGGATCCTGTAAGGTTGAGTGAACCAACTTAGATAACACCTAGTAACACCCTTGATTGAAGGAAGCTGTTTGTTTTACTTATTAAGCCATTACAAGTTTAGGGGTTTTTTTCTATATTGGTAAGACAGTGAATTTATCTTTGTTCCTTGGTTGCTAGGTTAAAGAAAGGGACGTGAAAATTATTTGAAGCTACCTATATCCTCATGCCCTGATGTGACTCCCAAATGGACAAGAAAAGTAGATAGTTCTTGCCTGTTGTGAGTCAAATCAGAGTAAGAAATAGGCGAGAGCTGTCTGATAATGTGATTTGGTGAAATGTACATTCTGCAATCCTGGAGCAGCATTTTTTTCTTTTTTCTTTTTTAGCACAGGGTAACCAAAACTGCTTCCCTGCCTTTGTATTGAATGTTTCTTCATTAATTCTTAGTGCTCTATTTCCTTTTGTTTCTCTCTTGGCCTTATCTTTACCTACAGTTGTGCAGTCTCATCACCTAGGATCCCCTTCTAGATCACTAGCATCTACAGGTGCTTCTGGGAAAGATGGCAGCAACCTAGTGTACTTCTTAATTGTAGGAGCAACAGTCACTGGGGCAGGAGTTTATTATGTAAGATGCTTACACTAAAATATATTTGGGGTAGGGTGGGTGAGACCATGGCACTAATGAAAACTTGATACATTAGAATATAATAAAACATTCACAGCATGTGCTTTCTCTAGGTGTTTATTAAAGGGACATTGTCAGTCAACTAGAGAGTCCTCAAATCTCATTCTTCAAACTGTTGAAGTCCTACCAGATATAGCTAAAGCCACAAGTCTAATGATGATCACAAGTCCTCATCATTACCTCTTTCTTTGAAACTTTTGCCAATTTTATAATGATTTTGTATGATACCAAATTATATTGTGCTTTAGTGCTGCATATCTAACAAGACAGTCTCAGAGTAAATGTTAAATAAGCAAATAAAGGTAATGTGAACACTGTCCATTTTTGATCATTTTAGGTAAAATGTAATTTTTGTGTTTTGTGGGAAAGAATCAACCAGACTTTGACTGTGAAAAGGCATTTATTGAATGCTTCTGAGGAGATCCAAAAAGCCATAGAAATTGCAATATTCTCCCTATCCACCTTTCCACCTGCAGCCTCTATTTCGAAGTAAATTCATTTGGCAGTGTCCCTTTGTAATCTCTAATTTGGTCAAAAGTGGCTGAAGCAGTACAAGCTAACACATTCATGTAGATTGCTTTCTTTAATGCCTCTCATTCGTAATTCAGATACTACCCTCTGAGCCTTACTTTTCCATTTCATATCTCTCAGCTTTTCCCATCAGTTCCACCCCATTCATTCAAAAATAGATTAAAGCCTTTGTGTTCAGTATGTTGGTAACAATTTAAACCTGATAAATTCCTGGTCCGTGTTGCTGTACCAGAGTTGGATGGCTTCCACAGAGTTGACCATGCAAATTCTCTTGATGCCAAGCTACAAGACAGGGCTGGTCACTGTTCTTTTCTCCTGCCTTAGAAATATCTAAGAAGCACAAGTTCCTCTCAAGTCATTCAGTTAAATGCCTCATTGTACTCTGTGTTTATCCAACACTGGTAATAATGAAGCTACTGTATTATAAAGTGGTTCCAGGTTAAATGATAAGCTTTTGTCTACCTACAACTGTTATTGAACTGTTATGTACAGTTTTGTTTTAGGTTTTAAATCATTGAAAACTTGATCTGAGGTGGCTTAGTTTTTTTGTCCGAAATTGGTATTAGTCTCAAGAGACACGATGAATTTAAAATCGATGTTCAGATTGATTGGATATTGCTATAAGTTGTTGGGAACATTTGTATTCGTTTATTGGGCTGCCATAACAAAACACCACAGACTGAGTGGCTTAAACAGCAGAGGTTTATTTTCTCATAGCTCTGAAGGCTGGAAAGGCCAAGATCAAGGTCAGACAGGGTTCAGTTTCTGGTGAGGGCTCTCTTCTTAGCTTTCAGACAGCCGCTCTCTTGCCGTGTCCTCACATGGTTTTGGGTGGTGGGGGGCAGAGAGGGAGAAAGAGTGAGCAAGGGAACTCGGGTGTCTTCCCTTTCCTATATGAGCTCCGCCCTATCTGATTAGGGCCCACCCTTAAGACTTCATTCAACCATCATCACTCCCCAAAACCCCATTGCCAAATACCATCAATAAGGGGTTAAGGCTTCAATAGGAATAGGAAACATTCAGTCCATAACAGTGAGCAGTATTTCTTCGTAACTTTTTTCTCTCATTGAATAAATGTTCCTAACTTAAGTATAAATATTACTTTGGCAATTCCTGTATTGGGAGCTCTTCACCTCCCTCCCACTTTACCCTCCAAAAAGAAGAGAGTAAACTGGCGACTTTCAAAAATTTTTACCATGATCTGCAGTGAGAAATACATTTCTCTTACAACCCATTTTATGACTACAAATACATAAAACAAACAGAACTTCAAAAACTACTCTTACTAGGTGTCATGTAATTACTCTAGCTTCTGTTCTTCTTCTTTGTGTTTGCGTCTAATGCTGGTTGCAACCTACTAAATTGACTTCACAACCCACTAATGGCATGCAACCACAGTTTGAAAAACACTGATTATGGCCGGGCGCGGTGGCTCAAGCCTGTATCCCAGCACTTTGGGAGGCCGAGACGGGTGGATCACAAGGTCAGGAGATCGAAACCATCCTAGCTAACACGGTGAAACCCCGTCTCTACTAAAAATTACAAAAAACTAGCCGGGCGAGGTGGCGGGCACCTGTAGTCCCAGCTACTCAGGAGGCTGAGGCAGGAGAATGGCGTGAACCTGGGAGGTGGAGCTTGCAGTGAGCTGAGATCTGGCCACTGCACTCCAGCCTGGGCGACAGAGCAAGACTCCGTCTCATTAAAAAAAAAGAAAAAAGAAAAATTTCAACAGTGCTTCTGCTGCTTGGATTGTAAATATGAACTTCTGATTCGGATTGATGTGAGAGTTTTTCCTCTTTTTGCTGGTAACTTTCACTAGGACCTGAGGCAGATCCTCAAATCTCAGTCCTCTATTTGTTGTTGGTGGGAGCCAAAGTAGCCTTTAGAATATTTAATGAGATTTAGTATTTGGGCCCTTTGCCATTGTTAAACTATAGGATTGCATTGCCTCACTCAGAAAATGACCTGTTCCTTTCAAATCCCATTAAGTTGGATAAATGCCACCATATTCATCGTTTAGAAAAGTTGTCTTCACTAATAGTTTTCATAAATTTGTAGTTTTCTTAACCTGACATGTATTCATGTCATTAATTGGAAATCTGTGCAAACTAGGAGTACAGAAACCTTGGGGAAAAGGTAAAGAAATAAATACATTTATATATATATCGACATATCAACCTCATCTTGCCCTTTCCCCACTAAACCTAGATATTTCTTGGTCTGCTCTTCCCTTCATGTGTAAGCCATTAGGAAGTGTGAGCTGGGCTTAGGCTATTTTGGGATTTTCCTCTCAATGAACATGGCCCCTGTTTATTTCTCTTTTCATTCATGTTGATCAGAGTAAGCCATCTTTTTAGGTAAAAACCTCTTTCTCTTCTCTTCTGAAGTTTTCTGCTCTAGGTTTTTTGTTGTTGATTTGTTTTTGAGACAGAGTCTCGCTCTGTCATCCAGGCTGGAGTGCAGTGGTGCGATCTCGGCTCACTGCAACCACCACCTCCCGGATTCAGGTGATTCTGTTCTCAGCCTCCCTAGTAGCTGCGATTATAGGCGCGCCCCACCACACCTAGCTACTTTTGTATTTTTAATAGAGACGGGTTTGCTGTGTTGGCCAGGCTAGTCTCGAACTCCTGGCCTCAAGTGATCCCCCCAACTTGGCCTCCCAAAGTGCTGGAATTACAGGCGTCAGCCACCACGCCCGGCCAAAGTCCCTTTCTTAATGTTTTTAAGGTATGAGTAAATACTGGACTTGTATATTAGTATCTGATGCCAGGATAAAAACTCTTCCTGAAATAATGTTAATGAATTCGTTTATTGATAAATTTAGTGGTAAATTCAAGGAGTAACTATTGTCTTTTCCATACAGTACTTCTTTTTTCTTCCATTTGTCACAATGTTAAATGCTTCCAGGTTAAACCCAGCTCTCAGGGTCCAGGTTCTCAATTGCAGCACATTGTCTGATGGGCTATGCTGGAAGGAAGTCATAGAAGTATTCTTAGAATATGTTTTATGGGGTCGGGTGCGGTGGACATCTGTAATCCGAGCACTTGGGAGGCCGAGGTGGGCGGATCACAAGGTCAAGAGTTCGAGACCAGCCTGGCCAACATAGTGAAACCCCACCTCTACTAAAAATACAAAAATTATCTGGGCATGGTAGCATGCGCTGTAGTCCCAGCTACTCGGAGGCTGAGGCAGGAGAATCACTTGAACCTGGGAGGCGGAGGTTGTGGTAAGCTGAGATCACGCCACTGTACTCCAGCCTGGGCAACAGAGTGAGACTATGTCTCAAAAAAAAAAAAAATAGGCCGGGCGCGGTGGCTCAAGCCTGTAATCCCAGCACTTGGGAGGCCGAGACGGGTGGATCACGAGGTCAGGAGATCGAGACCATCCTGGCTAACACGGTGAACCCCGTCTCTACTAAAAATACAAAAAATTAGCCGGGCGAGGTGGCGGGCGCCTGTAGTCCCAGCTACTCGGGAGGCTGAGGCAGGAGAATGGCGTGAACCCGGGAGGCGGAGCTTGCAGTGAGCTGAGATCTGGCCACAGCACTCCAGCCTGGGCGCAGAGCGAGACTCCGTCTCAAAAAAAAAAAAAAAAATATATGTATGTTTTATGATAGTTCCTCTGATTGTCTTTACTTTCTCTCCTACAATTAATTAATCTGAGATTTCATTTGACATATGTTCACTTAAATTCCTGTTTTGTTTACCCTGTGGGTTACAAAAGAGGGAAAGCATTGTAGTTTTTTTTTGTTTTGTTTTGTTTTTGAGACAGAGTCTCGCTCTATCGCCCACACTGGAGTGCAGTGATGTGATCTCAGCTCACTGCAACCTCCACCTCCTGGGTTCAAGCAATTCTCATGCCTCAGCCTCCCAAGTAGCTGGGACTACAGGCGTGCATCACCTCACCCAGCTAAGTTTTGTATTTTTAGTAGAGACGGGGTTTCACCATGTTGGCCGGGCTGGTCTCAAACTCCTCACCTCAGGTGATCTGCCCACCTCAGCCTCCCAAAGTGCTGGGATTACAGTTGTGAGTCACCGTGCCCAGCCAAAAGCATTATAATGTCAAGTCATTCTTGCCTACCTTTTCTTTAAAAGGTCTCCATAAACTCTGGTGCTGTATGTTAAAAAAAACAACAACACAACTAGTCATAATGGTAAAATTACCCTTTTCCAATTTGAAAGGCTAGAGAAGATAGAATATTTGAAATATAACAGGTGTTTAGCAAGGTGTTTGACCCCTAGTAATAATCGTGTGTAGTTTTTCTGAATGAGATCCCTTCTACTTTGTGAGTTTAGGAAAAGGACAGACCATTGAGGGAATGATGGGTAACTCTAAAAATAGAATACAGGCGGCCATGTTTCTGACCACTATGTGAGTACGCAGCAAAAGCCAGAATGTTGACCAGGAAAACTTATGTCCCAGCTTCCTACCCAGGACCCTTATAGATTGATTTCACAGCTAGTGTCCAGCATAGTCCAAACCCCCGTTCTGTGCTTCATATAAAGATTAGCCCTTTCTAGTGCTTTATTCTTCTAGTATAAAATGTTTTTCTTTTTTTTAAACTGTACATTCAGAATAAAATATGGGGAGAATTCTTTACAGAGAGCCTAAAAATCTGAAACTGGAATATTTTCATCTACACTTACACATATTTTTTCATACCAAGCATGTGCATACCTAGTATTTTTTATTTCTTAAGAAAACAACTTGTCTTAGTGATTTTGACATAGAGGAACTAACATCAGATAGACAAAAGCTTCTCATTTAATTGAAAGATAATATTACTTACAGTATGAGCTAGCTGTATGGTGAAATAAACTTTCTCCATGTTTGGATCTGCAGGCCTACAAGACTATAAAAGAGGACGAAAAAAGATACAATGAAAGAATTTCAGGGTTAGGGCTGACACCAGAACAGAAACAGAAAAAGGCCGCATTATCTGGTGAGTATTCCCTTAATTCTTGCTATGATTTGAGACTTACAAAGGGAAAGTTATAAACAGTTGGGGTGCTGTGATTCATGGATGTCTTGTAGAGAAGCAATGGTGGTATGAGATTGTAAGCATCTAGAAAGTATGGTATACCCTTAGAACTGGGAGTGATTTAAAGCATTGGCTGAAATTTGGGTTTGAGAATAAAGCTAGTGATGATTATGATTGGTTGTTTTTCTGTATATTAATATTAGTCTCTTGGCTGGGCACGGTGGTTCACACCTGTCATCCCAGCACTTTGTGAGGCCGAGACGTGCAGGTCAACTGAGGTCAGGAGCTCAAGACCAGCCTGGCCAACATGGTGAAACCCTATCTATACTAAAAATACAAAAATTAGCCAGGTGTGGTGGCGGGCACCTGTAATCCTAGCTACTCGGGAGGCTGAGGCATGAGAATCACTTGAACCCAAGCAGCAGAGGTTGCAGTGAGCCAAGATCACACTGCTGCACTCCAGCTTGGGCGACAGAGCAAGACTCTGTCTGAAATAAATAATAAATAAATAAATAGAAAAAAAAGAAATCTCTTAAAAGGCAAGCTTAGCAAGGAAAACTATTGGAAAAGAGATGAAAACCATCTTTTTTTTTTTTTTTTGAGACGATGTTTCATTCTTTGCTAGGCAGGAGTGCAGTGGCCTGATCTTGTCTCACTGCAACTTCCGCCTCCTGGGTTGAAGGATTCTCCTGCCTTAGCCTCTGGAGTAGCTAGGATTACAGGCACACGCCACCATGCCTGGCTAATTGTGTATGTTTAGTAGAGACAGGGTTTCACTATGTTGGCCAGGCTGGTCTTGAAACCCTGACCTCAGGTGATCCGCCTGCTTCAGCCTCCCAAAGTGCTGGGATTACAAGTGTGAGCCACCACACCCGGCCAAAAGCCATTTTTTAAATGAGGAAATTCTTCTGGTTTTGTTCCCCTTTTGAGTCTTTGCAGTTTTGAGTTGCTAAAGGTATATTTGCTTTCCTAAAGCACACACCTAGCTATCACTTCCATTTCACATGATTTGCTTCAATTTTCAGAGAGGAATGTTTTAATCCTTTAATAAGCCCCACAACTCTGGGCAGGCAATTTGTTCTGCTTTTTTCAAAAGCACCTCCTATTCTTGACCATTGTATAATAATCCCAAACTGACCCCTGGATTTTCTCCTTTGTTGCTAACGGAAGGTGAAAATGAGCTTGATATTTTCCTGGTGATCTCTAGGAAATTGATGGGAAGGGCAGAAGCCTACTGGTGTATACTTTCTAAATGTTTTAGAAGTAACTAAATATTTAAGCCAGTCCTAGTACCAGTTCAGAACTGATGATGAATGACATTGGTGAAATCATTCTCCTATTTTTCACTTATGAAATGAAAGGGATACTTGCTTTTCCTCTCCCATCAGGATGCTGTGAAGATTGTTAAGGTTAGTGTAGGTCCTATGTTTTGCTAGCTTTGTGTGGAAGATTGAGACAAGTGCAAGGTGATTTTTTTTTAACAGTGGCAAAGAATCATCTGAGACTTCAAGAAGATTCATCCAGTGTGTTCTGTTGCTTTCAGCTTCAGAAGGAGAGGAAGTTCCTCAAGACAACGTGCCAAGTCATGTTCCTTTTCTGCTAATCGGTGGAGGCACGGCTGCTTTTGCTGCAGCCAGATCCATCCGGGCTCGGGATCCTGGGGCCAGGGTAAGGTACATGTTTTTTTTGCTTGGCACAGAGGGTACAGTCTGCAAGTATTTAGCTAATGTGAACGTTTTGACATTTGCCTCTTAAATTACTTGGCTCTGATAAGCATCATGATTTTTATGTCTGAAGGTACTGATTGTATCTGAAGATCCTGAGCTGCCATACATGCGACCTCCTCTTTCAAAAGAACTGTGGTTTTCAGATGACCCAAATGTCACAAAGACACTGCGATTCAAACAGTGGAATGGAAAAGAGAGAAGGTGTGTTTGCTTATGTAAAATGAGTCTGACTAACAACTTCAGCTAAGCACAGAGAGTAGGTTAGGATTTTGCCACTGACTGTGTACAGTGAATAGGAGGGATGACTTGGCTGTCCACTAGAGTCTACTACGGTCCACACTTGGTACAGCTTAGAGATAACAGTCTACAAAGGGCAAGAGTCCTGGATTCTGTTACCAGATCTACCAACAGTGATGGTGTAATATTGGCCTCTGAAATACTAATGTTCTATTTCTGGAACCTTTATGTTAAGTTTCTTTAGGTGAAGATCAACTTGGCTTGTATTGTCACTTCTTTTTTTTTTTCTTTCTTTTTTTTTGAGACAGAGTCTTGCTGCTCTGTCTCCAGGCTGGAGTGCAGTGCAGTGGCACAATCTCAGCTCACTGCAACCTCCGCCTCCCAGGTTCAAGCAATTCCCCTGCCTCAGCCTCTCAAGTAGCTGGGATTACAGGCACGCACCACCACGCCCAGCTAATTTTTTTGTATTTTAGTAGAGACGGGGTTTCACCGTGTTGACCAAGATGGTCTCAATCTCCTGACCTTGTGATCTGCCCCGCCTCGGCCTCCCAAATTGCTGGGATTACAGGCGTGAGCCACTGTGCCCAGCCATCACTTCTTTATACTTGCCTAGACATGTCCTACAAGAGCAGAAGAAAAGAAAATATTAACAGCACTCTCTTTGACAGCCTAGCAGGCATTTAGAATTTCAGGAGTAGAGTAAGAAGACTGTAAGGAAGAGCCTCTGTTAGAATTTTTGCATGACAGACTTGGAGATACAGGTCCAGAAGCTTTTTCCTTTTGAAGGACAACTTAGATCTCTTAATTCTAGTATCATGTTCTTTGGGTTCCAATTTTTTTCTCATTGGTGACCCCTTTGATACCGGACCAAATTTTACAAACTTACCCTTCTCCCTCACCCCCACTATCATGTTCCATTTTCAAACAGGATGTATACTTTCAATTAAGTTAGTGGCTAACTTTATATGTATATTTATGCATATATACATACATACATACATACATATTTTTAGAGACAGGGTCTGGCTCTGTCACCCATGCTGGAGTGCAGTGGCCAAATCATAGCTCACTGCAGTCTCAAACTCCTGGGCTCAGGTGATCCTCCCACCTCAGCCTCCCGAGTAACTAGGACTATAGGTGCGTACCACCATGTGCTTTTTATTAATTTAAAAATTTTTTTTCTAGAGATGAGATCTTGCTATGTTGCCCAATCTGTTCTCAAACTCCTGGCCTCAAGTGATCCTTCCACCTTGGGCTCCCAAAGCACTGGGGTTACAGACCTGAGCCACTGCACCCAGCCAATATTAATAAACTAATTAATATTAATATATCATAGTTGATAACTGTTTGAGGCAGAGTCATCTCAGGAGCTAGAATTAGTTGTTCCATTGAAGAGCACCATTCTGGACAACCCATTTGGGTGGATATGTGAATACCAGCTCCGTGAGTGCTCCACTTGTTCTTACTTTGAAATGAACCTAAATCTAGAGCAGGATCCTCAGCCTCAGCACTATTGACATTTGGAGCAGGATAACACTTTGCTGGGGGTGGGGAGCTGTCCAGTGCATCTAGGATGGTTAGCAGCATCCCTGGCCGTTACCCACTGGATATGAGTAGCATCCCTACCCAAGTTGTTACAACGTAGATTGTCTCTGGACACTGGCAAACATCCCCTGGGGGCAAAATTGCCCCAAGTTGAGAACTACTGATCTGGATGCCTGTATATAAGCAAGTCATGACCACGATTTAATAGACTTGGAGACCTACTTTGGAAAACGTCCCTTAAAGTTTCTGATAATGGAAACAGTTTTATTAAAGCTATGGGGGAAGCTGATAACAGTTCCACATGCTTATAATATTCTCCCTCTCTTCTCCATATAGCATATATTTCCAGCCACCTTCTTTCTATGTCTCTGCTCAGGACCTGCCTCACATTGAGAATGGTGGTGTGGCCGTCCTCACTGGGAAGAAGGTGAGCTAGTAGACCGCTTCCTTTGTCAGGCTCTACGTACGTGCCCACCAGCCAGTATGGTGATGTGTGTTTCCATTACCATTTATGTATGTCCTGCCATTGTAGCTCATCAAAGAAGGATCGAGCTGCTTTAGGTTTAATAATGCTGAGTGTGTCTTTCTGGGGAAAGCACTAGTATCAAAGCCTAGGGTAGCATGCTGACTCAACTTGACCCTAAAAGCTGTTATCTCTCCTGTTTGCTCTTCTACCTTCCTCATCCTTCTATTTTCCCACACTAACTTCTCTCTGGGATTATCGATGAGAAAAGATTGACAAATATGTATTATTCATTATAGTAAAATAATTTGGACATAACTCAGCATAGAAGATATTGTTAGACTTTAAAAAGTGAGTGTCTGAGTAATAAGGTCAGTTATTAGAGGGTATTTCTGGAGTCCCAGATGGTTTTGTTCTATTTTATTGTTGTTAATGGCAGGTACTAGAGTGTGTGTGTAAACTAATGGCAGTGTTCCAATAGGGAGGTGTTTTCTGAAGGAGCAAAAGCCCAGAGTAGATGAGATACACAGCATAAATGGAGGGATTGTCCTTTGTTAGGAACATACCCACTTCTCCTGTAAGGGGACATTAGACAGAGAAGATGGATATAGATTTGTTGATAAGCTGGTAATGAGACATTGTGTCCTCTATGTGTAAACAACACTCAGGCCCTGCCCTCTAGGGACTAACTGTATTAGGCAGAAACATAAATACATAATCATAACACATAGGTGTGTAGTAAGACAGACCTGTGCAGTATGTTGTGGGAGATACTGGGAAGCATGCCCAGTTGAGTGATGACATCAGGAAAGGCTTTCTGGAGGAGAAGGTCTTACAGAATGGGCAGTCTTATGGAATGAAGAGGCATTCACCAGACTAGAGAAGAGTGAAGAGCATTCAAGTAAAAAAGAACAGCATTTAAGCAAAAGCACAGGGGTACAAAAAAGCATGTTTGGTGCCAGGAAATAGAAGCAACTCGGTACTGACAGAGCAGTTAGGTACAAGTTAGCAAGTGGCAAGAGATGAAGCAAGGGGCCTGATTGTGGAGGGCTTTGCATGAAAGAGCTTTTTCTGCACTGGAGAGCTGGAAAGCTGTTGCCTTTTAGGCAATTGAATTTTAAATAATCACTATTGGCTGTGAGGAGGATGGATTTCAGTGAGACAAGACTAGAGGGAGACCATTTCAGAGATTATTGCAATAATCTAGGCAACAGATGATGAGAGCCCAGATTAGAATAGTAGTGGTGTGATGATGATGATGAAGAAGAAGAAAGTAAGAGGTAAAATTTGTATAGTACCTATTCTAATCTTGTAAGCACAGTTATTAAATGCTTTATGTGTACCATCTCATTTTATCCTCCCAATAATCTTATGAGGTGGATATTATTTCCCTCTTACAGAGAAATAAGTTGAAATTTTTAAAAATAAATAAATTTTAAATAATTTGCCTAAACTCACATAGCTAGTAAGCGGTAGAGAGAGAATTTGAACCCGGGTCTGTCTGAGGCCACAGAATTGGAACCCAGATATTCTGATTCCAGAGCCTAAACTATTAATAGCATCAGTGTACAGTGTATTATTTTTTTTTTTTTTTTTTTGAGACAGATTCTCACTCTGTTGCCCAGGCTGGAGTACAGTGGCGTGATCTTGGCTCACTGCAACCTCTGCCTTCCAGGTTCAAGTGATTCTCCTGCCTTAGCCTCCTAAGTAGCTGCATGCGCCACCATACCTGGCTAATTTTTTTTGTCTTTTTAGTAGAGACAGGATTTCCCCATGTAGGCAAGGTTGGTCTCGAACTCCTGACCTTAGGTGATCCACCCACCTCGGCTTCCAAAGTGCTGAGATTACAGGCGTGAGCCATCATGTCCAGCCAGTATTACTTCTTGATAGAAAGGTGAAGAGAAGTAGGGAGCACACTTGAGGCATGCTTAGGAGGCATGCTTGATGAGGCTTGGTGGTTGGTTAAAGGTAGGAGATGGAGGAGGCAAAGATGATTTTCTAATTTCTAGCCTGCATGTCTCAGCTGAAAAAGACATTACAAGAGGAAGAGCTAGTTTAAGGGAGAAGATAAAATTCAGTTTTGGACAAAAGACATTACAAGAGGAAGAGCTAGTTTAAGGGAGAAGATAAAATTCAGTTTTGGACCATTAAGTATGAAGTGGAATGTCTGTGTGAAGGTGTCTTCTGGGCAGTTGGACATACGACTGCTACGCTCAGGGGACCTGGGCTCAGACAGAGTCGAGAATCATCTGCATATGTGTAGGAGTTGAAACCATGAGAGTAGGTGAAGCCTCCCAGGGAGAACTGATCTGGTGAGAAGAGGAGTAAGGCAAGGATAGAGCCCTGGGGAACCCCAATTTTTAGGAGGCAGGGTTAAGAAGAACCCACAAAGGAGACTAGGAAAGAACTTAAAAGAGTAGTATGAGGAAACCTGAGGACAGGAGCCAAGGATATAGGGAGTTTCAAGAAGGAGGATGTGATCCACAGTATTACTGTGGCAGAGGAATCTGGGAAGAAAAGAACTGTAAAATGCACCATGAGATTTGGCAGTTCAGATACCTTTGGGAGGCTGAAGCAGGTGAATCGCTTGAGGTCAGGAGTTAGAGACCAGCCTGGCCAACATGGTGAAAACACGTCTCTACTAAAAATACAAAAATTAGCCGGGTGTGGTAGTGCACACCTGTAATCCCAGCTACTCAGGAGGCTGAAGCACAAGAATTGCTTGAATCCAGGAGGCGGAGGTTGCAGTGAGCCAAGATTGCATCAGTGCACTCCAGCCTGGGTGACAGAACAAGACTCCATCTCAAAAAAAAATAAAATAAAATAAAATAAAACAGATACCATTGGGAAGTTAGAAAAGAGGGTAAAGTACTCTTTCAAAAGATTTAAATGAGAAGAGAGAGATGGCAATTGGATAAAAGCGTGAAGAGGACGTAGAATCAAAGGCGGGACCTGTTGGATGGGACAAGAATGTTAATAGGCTGGGCGGGGTTGGTGGGGAGCCCTCATGCCTCATGGGAAGCTGTGGAAGATCACATCTAATGGCTTCATTTGTTTTCACAATACAATAGAACATAAGATGGTTATCTGAGAGCGAGCAATGTGAGGGTTGAGTAGCGGGATTGGATTGAAGAGGGAGCTTACCAAGGACAAATCAAAGGAGGCTAAAGAAGCTGCATCAGATCTCAGTTCATGTCGTTGCCTCTAGAAAGCTTTACCCAACCCACCCTGACTAGATTGCATATGTCATATGTTCCCAGTACTACCTGCACTGTTCTTACCACTCATATCACATTTATCACTCTTGATTACTGTTAGTGCTTATTAAATTGTCCTGGCCACTAAACTCTGAAAGCAGTGAGGATCACTGTCTAAACTTGATACATAGTAGGTGCTTAATTGAATGATCTCATAGCTAGTAAAGAGTGGAGCAAAGACTGGGTGCCTATTCTCTCTGACTCCAAAGCTCAAGCTCTTAACCATAAGAAGGAGTAGGGTGCAAGGGAATAAAGGTACTGGCAAAAGAACAGTTTGGATGTTCTACCATCAGCCCAAATTAGTTGGAATGGAGCAGCTAGTCAAATAAAAGAGAAAATTGAAAGCAAGTATAGGAGACAGACTGAGCGAAAGCTGAAGGGATGGAAAATTGTGACCAACAAGTAGGATAATCGAGGTAGAAGGAGCGGTTTAGGAGATAACAAGATGAAGAACAGTATGAGCCAGTTTCCAAGGTCTTCAGTGAATCAGGAGGAGTAGCAAGGAGGTGGCTCAAAAAAGTGATTCATAGGAATATAGGACTCCTCTGATGTCCCTCAGAAGAGAATGAAAGTACAAGAATCTGGAAGCAGCAGACCAGTAACCTCAAGAAGCTTGCAAAATGCCAACACCTCCTCCTGGCCTTGCGATGTGGAGTGTGGGGAACTAACAGCCTTTACATGTAAGCTCTCCTTAAGAGAGAGCCAAGTTTCAGTGAAGGCTACAAGTTGGAGAAAGCATTCTGTAAAAATGTTGTAGATGTAGGAGGGTTATTAACAAAGTAATAATAAGTAATTCCAAACAGCCAAATAAGAAAGGCTATTCTGATTCTCCTTTTCCACACATGGGGCAGGGCTTTGGGACTGTCATGACTTGCTCTAATGTTACCTGCTTTCTGTCTATTTCCACCATATGACTGCCTGAAAAAACTGGGTACCAGAAACTGTGGTTCCCATGATTACTTGGATATGGTTTCTTAAGGATCGCTTTAGGTCAAGAACTAATTCTTCTTATTGGGCTGACAACTTTTTTGTTTGTTTGTTTGTTTGTTTGTTTGTTTTGTTTTGTTTTGTTTTGAGACAGAATCTTTCTCTGTTGCCCAGGCTGGAGTGCAGTGGCATGATCTCGGCTCACTGCAACCTTTGCCTCCCAGGTTCAAGTGATTCTCCTACCTCAGTCTCCCCAGTAGCTGGGACCACAGGCATATGCCACCACACCTGGCTAATTTTTGTATTTTTAGTAGAGACGGGGTTTCACCATATTGGCCAGGCTGGTCTCGAACTCATGGCCTCAGTGATCCGCCCACCTCAGCCTCCCAGATTGTTGGGATTACAGGCATGAGTCACTCTGCCCGTCCTGGACTGACAACTTCTTATTGGCCTGGAGTTTGGGGGTGGTGATGGAAATATTCTGAAATCAGATAGTGGTGATGGTGGCACAACCTTGTGAATATGTTGAAATCCACAGAATTCCACACTTTAAAATGGTGAATTTGATGTGAATTATATCTCAATAAATTTTTTTCAAAGCTAATTCATCTCTACCTCTTTTGTGTATGTGTGTGACTGTACCAGGTAGTACAGCTGGATGTGAGAGACACATGGTGAAACTTAATGATGGCTCTCAAATAACCTATGAAAAGTGCTGATTGCAACAGGTGAGCATTTCTGGAGATGGCTTTCTTCCCTGATACAGCTCATTCAAGTTTTAGAGTCCAGCTTTCTCTATAGAAGGTATTACTACTTAAGAAAATGGAAACCCAGACTCTCTGAAGTGGGTGTCTTCTCTTGGTACAAAAGCTGGCTGTGTCCAGGCATCCTGGATCACCAGCCCTTCTGGATGATCCTTGCTCTTCTCCCGGTAAAGGCATGAAGAAGTTGCCCTTTTTTCTCTCCCTGCTTAGCCTTCACCCTGTGCCCTGTGCCCTGAAAGTGATGTTGTTTGTGGCTTCATTGCCATTTGCAATCAGAAACCAAGAGAGGAGACATAAGCAATTCATCAAACCCATGTAGCTATGCTAGCTGGCAAATCCTCATGAGAAACTAGAAGAGAACATGGAAGCCAAAAGTAAGGCCTTTTGGCCACCTAGGGGGAGGGTGTACCCCTTGAAGACAGACTCTCAAATCTGCTTCTCAAAGACAACTGACAAAAAGCCTGCTGTGAGGCGAGCTGAAGGCAAACAAAGCCTTCATATCCTATCCTGTTGTTGCCGCCATGGTGCTAAGTGAAGAGGGCTCCACCTTTGTGTGGTGGAGGGAGTATTGTTTGGGCTAGCTTCTGCTTATTGGGCTAAAGGGTTTCCTTCTCTTATTCCAGGAGGTACTCCAAGAAGTCTGTCTGCCATTGATAGGGCTGGAGCAGAGGTGAAGAGTAGAACAACGCTTTTCAGAAAGGTAATTGTCTGCTTTAGTGTTTTCTTTGTGTTGTTTTGAAGAGGTAGTATAATCTTACAGTCCCCAAGCACCCACCCGGGACTTGGGAGATCCAAGTTCTATTTATGGCTCTTCTCCAGACTTGTTATCTGGCCTTGAGCAAGTCACTTCCTCTCTCTGCACCTCAGATACCTCACTCAAGGGTTTTAAGCTCCTACGGAAAAAATGGAGTGTTTGTATTGCTTGCAATAGATCCTCTGATTGCTCTTCCATAGTTGTTTTTTCCTGATGCGTTTGATTCATTGGAACCCCTTATAGCCTGTTGGCATTTTCATTGCAAGTGCTGTGTAGAGACTTCAGAGAAAAAAGTACCTAAAGAAAAAGCAAGGGGGTGTTCTGCTGCTTAACACTGTGCATATAAAAACTGCTGTCATTTTTTCAGGGATAAGATTTGTCCTGTCTTTTTTTTTTTTTTTTTTTTTTTTGAGACAGGTTCTCGCTCTGTTGCCCAGGCTGGAGTGCAGTGGCCCAATCTCGGCTCACGCAAGCTCTGCCTCCCGGGTTCACGCCATTCTCCTGCCTCAGCCTCCCAAGTAGCTGGGACTACAGGCATCCACCACCATGCCCAGCTAATTTTTTGTATTTTTAGTAGAGACGGGGTTTCACCATGTTAGTCAGGATGGTCTCAATCTCCTGACCTTGTGATCCACCTGCCTTGGCCTCCAAAAGTGCTGGAATTACAGGCGTGAGCCACCGCGCCCGGCCCCGTCTTTTTTTTTTTTCCGAGACTGAGTCTCACTCTATCGCCCAGGCTGGAGTGCGGTGGCATGATCTTGGTTCACTGCAGCGTCCACCTCCCAGGTTCAAGCGATTCTTGTGACTCAGTCTCCCAAGTAGCTGGAATTACAGGCATGTGCCACCACGACCAGCTAATTTTTTTTGTATTTTTAGTAGGAATGAGATTTCACCCTGTTGGCCAGACTGTGTACTGTCTTTTAAGTTCTTCCTAGAACAAGGTTTGTCAGCCTCTGCAGTATTGGCATTTTGAGCTGGATAATTGTAGTGGGGGCTGTCTTATGCCATTGTAGTATGTTAGCAGTATCCTGCCTCTTGTACACTAATGCTGGGAGCACCTACTTGCCCTCACAACCAAAAATGTCTTCAGATATTGCCAGATGTCCTCCTGGGGAAGATAGGGACAAAATTGCCACCAATTGAGAACCACTGTTTATAGAAGGAATTTTACCATGAAGAAAGAAATTTGCATTAATAACATAGAAGTTATAATTGAGTCACTTTATACAAGGAGAAAATTTACTGTTGCCAAAGATTTAGAAGAAACTACTTCCTAGTATTATTATCCTATGCCCCTTTTGGAAATTAATGGACTAAACTGATGTGGTCCTGCAGATTGGAGACTTTAGAAGCTTGGAGAAGATTTCACGGGAAGTCAAATCAATTACGATTATCGGTGGGGGCTTCCTTGGTAGCGAACTGGCCTGTGCTCTTGGCAGAAAGGGTGAGTATTGAGGAGTGACCTTGATATTCTTTCTCTAGTCTTATACAGCTTTTCTGTGAATCCCAGAGATGTGTTTGGCAGGATCCATAGAAAGAGTTTAATTAAGGTTTATACAGTGAAAAGCTAAGCACTGAGATTAGTTCTGGTGAGGGATCCCTTGGTGACCAAAAAGCTGTCACCTGAGCAACTTAACAGCGACGCTTTTTAATTTAATTTAATTTTATTTTATTTTATTTTTTTGAGACGGAGTTTCGCTCTTGTTGCCCAGGCTGGAGTGCAATGGTGCGATCTCTGCTCACTGCAACCTCTGCCTCCGAGATTCAAGCGATTCTCCTGCCTCAGCCTCTGGAGTAGCTGGGATTACAGGCATGCATCACCACAGCTGGCTAATTTTGTATTTTTAGTAGAGACGGGGTTTCTCCATGTTGGTCAGGCTGGTCTTGAACTCCCAACCTCAGGTGATCCACCCACCTCGGCCTCCCAAAGTGCTGGAATTACAGGTGTGAGCCACTGCACCCTGCCAACAGCAGTGCTTTCTTTCCTTTCCTCTACCCTCTATGCCAGGACTCCTTAGAAATAAAATATTAAGGAGGCCGGGCGCAGTGGCTCAAGCCTGTAATCCCAGCACTTTGGGAGGCCGAGACAGGCCGATCACGAGGTCAGGAGATTGAGACCATCCTGGCTAACACGGTGAAACCCCGTCTCTACTAAAAATACAAAAAAAAAGCTAGCCGGGCGAGGTGGCGGTGCCTGTAGTCCCAGCTACTCAGGAGGCTGAGGCAGGAGAATGGCATGAACCCGGGAGGCGGAGCTTGCAGTGAGCTGAGATCTGGCCACTGCACTCCAGCCTGGGTGATAGAGCGAGACTCCGTCTCAAAAAAAAAAAAAAAAAAAAAAAAAAAAATAAAATATTAACTTATGAAGATGATAAGGGCAATGCAGACTACAGAATTATAGGTGTCTTTGAACTGCTGCTTCCTGTAAAAAGCCAAAACCTTCTTTGGGCACATGATGGTTCCCAGCTTGACAGATCTGTGAGCTCCAGTTGGAATGTTTCATGGCAACTAGTTATCTTAATGTTCTTTTTCAGATATATGAAATCAGGGCTCTTTTCAGGAGGATGCTTCCTATTCAGAGGTTGCAAAGCACTTGTGTAAGCCTTAGGTGACTGCATGGGTGGAAGTACACAGAGTTCACCATCTGAAGCTTAATCTGGGGCCAGAAGTTCTGATACCTGTTGTATTTGCGTTACAAATGAACTTGAGCACCGAGGCCCTCATGCCCAGTGTCCTGTAAGTGGGCGCTCTGGCCTGGATTGCAGCTCTGCCCTGTCTTTAATGAGGCCTGCCTCCTGCTCCTTTACTTCTCTTACTGTCTTCCTAGGATTGACTTTTGCTTCCTGCTATAACTACTCTGTTTCTTCTTCCCAGCTCGAGCCTTGGGCACAGAAGTGATTCAGCTCTTCCCCGAGAAAGGAAATATGGGAAAGATCCTCCCCGAATACCTCAGCAACTGGACCATGGAAAAAGTCAGACGAGGTACAGAGACTGTTTCTATATGCTGCCACTCTATTTCCTTTGAGTGTGACCTAAGGCAAACTTCGCTTCTATGGGAACCCCCTTGACATAAGCCCTATCACCTGGCCTGTAAAATGTTTCCACCATTCTCCAGTCAGCTAAGTTCATCTAGGTGTTCTGAATCACATGCCCCAAATTCCTGGAAGTGCTGAAAATGAGCCATGGGTGTAGGTTCTTGCGGCTCTCCAAAACTGCCTGTGTACTGATTATTGGTTTTTCCATGAAGGAGACCACTGGTCAGCTTCCCTACTTCCCATGAAAGTGACAGCCTCGTAGGCTCACTCTCAGGTCTTGTTTGCCTTTACAGAGGGGGTTAAGGTGATGCCAAATGCTATTGTTCAATCGGTTGGAGTCAGCAGTGGCAAGTTACTTATCAAGCTGAAAGACGGCAGGAAGGTAAGGAAGGAAAAGACAGCCCGCCAGGAGGCCTTCCAGTTCTCCACTCCCCTTGCCTCGTTCTTACTCCTTCATTTGACACCAGTAGATTATTTTTCCTGGCAGTTGCCATTAACCTGATATAATTTTCGGAATTAACTACCCCTCCATTAAAACAGAATGATGAGAGCCAGAGGAGACACCTGTGAACCACTTTCCCTTAGCCCCTTTCTATCTGTCTCACAGAGTTTTGAGTCCTGGCTAGGGTGGCAGATTTCTGTTCGAATGACATGGGGGATGTGCATGGGATGGGGTGGTGGAGGCTTATGAAATAGAACTTAAAACCCATTTACCAGAGGTAAGTTAACCCATGATTTTTGAAGTCCCAATTCTTAATGGCATGATGGGCCATTGTTAACGCCTGTAGGCATACATGGGAACTGTGGTAATTGGCTGAATTATTTCTTTTTTACCTCAGGTAGAAACTGACCACATAGTGGCGGCTGTGGGTCTGGAGCCCAATGTTGAGTTGGCCAAGACTGGTGGCCTGGAAATAGACTCAGATTTTGGTGGCTTCCGGGTAAATGCAGAGCTACAAGCACGCTCTAACATCTGGGTGGTAAGTGTGCTACAGCATGACCAGGCACAGTTCATTCTCCCTAGCCTGTGAACAGGTCTGCCCGGTGGTGTGCTAAAGCTCATCAGCCTAACCAAATAGGGTCAGAGTGTTTAGAGGCTGAGGGTACAGAATAGAAATGTGTGAACTGCTTGATTCAGAAGACCAGGTATGGCCTCATGTGCAAGCTAGTGGCAGATAAAATGAGCAGTGTGCATGCCTGCAGGAGTAGAACTCTTCCGGTTCTACTTATTGGCATCAGCCACTGGCATAACCCCTGGTGGGCATGCACATAGCTTTCAGATGGATCTGCTGTTCCCTTTGCTCAAACGTGAATCCGGAGGATGGAGGATGAAGCAATTATAACCTGTTCCCTAGAAAGGAAAATTACGCTGTTTTCATTTTCCTTGAGTACTATTTTTAGCTGTTTTTTACAATCTATTATGACACAAACAAGACTATAGTATGTAGGAACCATGAGGTAATTTCCCCATTGCTAGTTACAAGTGTATTGTGTGTGTTTATGGACTCTGCAACTAAGGACATAGGCACCTTGAAGGAATTTTTTTCCCCCTCCAAACCTTGCTTTAAAAAAAAAAAGATGAAATGTACTGGATTTTTTTAACTTGTTATAAAAGTAATACGTAGGCCAGGCAAAGTGGCTCACGCCTGTAATCCCAGCACTTTGGGAGGCTGAGGCAGGTGGATCACTTGAGATCAGGAGTTTGAGACCAGCCTGGCTAACATGGCAAAACCCCGTCTCTACTAAAAATATACAAAAATTAGCCGGGTGTAGTGCCACAGGCCTGTAATCCCAGCTACTTGGGGGACTGAGTGAGGCAGGAGAATCACTTGAATTCAGGAGGCAGAGGCTGCAGTGAGCAGAGATCACGCCACTGCCCTCCAGCCTGGGCAATGACAGAGCAAGACTCAGTCTCAAAAAAAAAAAAAAAAAGTAACATGTGGTCAATGTAGAAGACAGACAAGAAGGAGAGAGGAAAGTCACCTGCAGCAACCATTAATATTTTGGTGAATTTCCTTCCCTTTGTTTCCTTGCATGTAGGTTTTATTGTTGGTTTGTTTTATTCGTGGCAAGCATACTATATATATATTCTGCTCTTTTCCACTTAACACCATAAATGTAAGCATTTTCTATGTTGCTTCAGACTTTGTAAACAGTTTAATGACTATATGTTCCATTAAGTGAATTCACAGTTTACTTTACCGTTGCTTACTCGTTGGATTTTTAGGTTGCTTTGGGGGAGTCTAAATAGCCACAAAGATGAACAAAGGGTTAGAGAGCTCAAATACCACATCCTTCATGAAGCTGGCCCAGTTCACCCCCGGCTGGAGGTTCTTGCCCTCTGCTTGAATACTTGACTCCTTTAATCTGTACCTTTCATATGCACATTACTGTTTACATTGCTCTGTAGTTATGAGCAAGGCTGTATCTTTCTGTACTAGGTTGTATGTTCCTCATAGTCAAGGTCCATGTCAGTTTTGTCTCAGCAACCCAGACAACATAATACTTTTGTATATAATAAGTACTCCATAAATATTTGTCGAATGAATGAATACTGAATGACAAAAAGAAATCTAAGAAAACATTTCTAGGTGAGAGGCAGTCATATCCAAAAACTGGTTTCTACATATAGAAAAGAATATTCTGCAAATCATGGTTATTAAAGATCCTGTCTGTTAAGGAAAGAACAGGAAGTAGGCATAAGTAAACCGAACTATAGAAGATTTAGGTTAGCTTTATGGAAGCAGAATAGACTTTTTTTTTTTTGGGACGTAGTCTCACTCTGTTTCCCAGTCTGGAGTACAGTGGCACGATCTCGGCTCACTGCAACCTCTGCCTCCCGGTTCAAGCCATTCTCCTGTCTCAGCCTCCCGAGTAGCTGGGATTACAGGTGCTCGCCACCACACCCACCTAATTTTTTGTATTTTTAGTAGAGATGGGGTTTCACCATATTGGCCAGGCTTGTCTCAAACTCCTGACCTTGTGATCCGCCCACCTTGGCCTCCCAAAGTGCTGGGATTACGGGCATGAGCCACTGCTCCTGGCCTGGAATCGATATTTTAAAATGAGATCTCAGGCTAGGCATGGTGGCTCACACCTGTAATCCCAACACTTTGGAAGGCTGAGGCAGGCACATTGCTTGAGCCCAGGAGTTCGAGACCAGCCTGGGCAACATGGCAACACCCCATCTCTAAAAAAAAAAAAAATTTAGCCGGGCATGGTGGTACATTCCTATAGTCCCAGCTACTTGGGAGGCTGAGGTGGGAGGATCATCTGAGCCTGGAGGTCCAGGCTGTGGTGAGCCAAGATCGCACCACTGCACTCCAGCCCAGGCAATAGAGTGAGACCCTGTCTCAAAAAAAAAAAAAAATTTGAATGGGTTATCAGCTGTTTTTGTTAGTTTAAGTACAACTCTGGCCTGTAGATGGAAAACATGAATTGGTTACCATTACAAGTGTTCTTTGAGCCCCCAAAGTTTATATTTTGTCTTTAACTTGCTTTTTTTTTTTTTTTTTTTAATCATGTGTTCATGTTATGTATTTGTTTCCACAGGCAGGAGATGCTGCATGCTTCTATGATATAAAGTTGGGAAGGAGGCGGGTAGAGCACCATGATCATGCTGTTGTGAGTGGAAGATTGGCTGGAGAAAATATGACTGGAGCTGCTAAGCCGTACTGGCATCAGTCAATGTTCTGGTAATAGTGGTGTGCCTTGGGGACCCATTGATTACAGTTCAGTATCTCTAGGACCATAACACAGAGTTATGGTTTGGTTTTATTATGAGCTAGTTAGCTTCATACAGAAGGGAAAAAAGTCCATCTCATGTCCACACATTCTACCCTCAGGTAGCCATCTGGCAAAAGTGTCCTGGTTTTTCACCAAACTGCTCCTTTTGTAAAACATTAAAAGAGAAAAAAAGTTATTTTAAGTGTTCCGTCTGACGTTGTTAGATTAGGTGAATGAATGGAGATGGCACCAGCACTTCTGGCAAAATATCTCAGAGGCCAAGGTGGGTGGATCATGAGGCCAGGAGTTCGAGACCAGCCTGACCAACATGGTGAAACCCTGTCTCTACTAAAAATACAAAAATTAGCCTGGCATGGTGACGCACACCTGTAATCCCAGCTACTCGGTAGGCTGAGGCAGGAGAATTGCCTGGACCCGGGAGGTGGAGTTGCAGTGAGTCGAGATCACACCACTGCACTCTGGCCTGGGCAATAGAGTGAGACTCCGTCTCAAAAAAAAAAAAAAAAGGAATGTCAGAAAGCATTCCAGTCCTAAAGATGAGGCTGGTCTGGTGTGGTTGCTCACGCCTCTAATCCCAGCACTTTGGGAGACCGAGGCTGGGGGATTGCTTGAGCCCAGAAGTTCGAGACCACCTGGGCAACATACCAAGAGCTTGTCTGAATTTTTAAATAAAAACGTTTTAAAAGCTAAAGAAAAGAAAAGTGGAGGCTAAGGGGAAATACCGTAGGTTAATGAAACCATAAAACATCTCAAATTCTGAATTCTGTAAATGTGGAACACTCTTTAAAGCTTCAAAAGGGAATTTCAAGACGAAAGTATGAATAGCAAAAGTGGGGACCTCATCACTTTTCAAATGTGGCATGGGATAAAAGCATGAATAAATTGAAGAACATTTCAATCACTGCATGGATATGTGATCGTGTATAATGGCTTTTTAAGGAAAAGTCAAAGCTGTTAGGGTTAATCTTACTTTCTCATGGTCATCCCTAGATGCTCTAGCAACAGCAGATCAGTTTGGCGTCTCGTGATATGCATACTGAGTTCTTTGGTTAGCATAAGAGTGTGGTGTTGGTCAGGCACAGTGGCTCACGTCTGTAATCCCTGCACTCTGGGAGGCCAAGGCGGGCAGATTACTTGAGGTCAGGAGTTCAAGACCAGCCTGGCCAGCATGGTAAAATCCCGTCTCTACTAAAAATACAAAAATTAGCCAGGTGTGATAGTGGATGCCTGTAATCCCAGCTACTTAGGAGGCTGAGGCTGGAGAATCACTTGAACCCAGGAGGTAGAGGTTGCAATGAGCTGAGTTCTCACCATTGCACTCCAGCCTGGGTGACAAGCGAAACTCCATCTCAGGAAAAAAAAAAAAAAGAAAAAAAAAAGTGCGTTGTCGTGGTAAATATGTGCTACCGTGTCATTCCTTACAGTCCCTTGACAGAACACCCTCTTCTCTCTTGTTAGGAGTGATTTGGGCCCCGACGTTGGCTATGAAGCTATTGGTCTTGTGGACAGTAGTTTGCCCACAGTTGGTGTTTTTGCAAAAGCAACTGCACAAGACAACCCCAAATCTGCCACAGAGCAGTCAGGTAAGGAAGCCCCAGCACTCCTCTTAGAGAGTGTTGAGAAGCAGTGGTCCACATTCTCCTGAACAAGGGGTTTCTGTATTGGCCAGCGGGGGCTGTCAGTGAAAGCCTCTCTTCATGTTGTGCTTTAAAAGAAACCAAACCTCAAGTCCTCACTCTTTAGTGGTCTGAGATTTGGCAAAATCAGGTATCCTGGGCAAAGCATAGATTCAAATATTGTGGGTATCTGTCCTAGACAGTGGACAGTGGCTAACTCAACGACACTGTTGTTTCATTTGTCTCTGGGAAGACCTATCTAAGGAAGAAAACAAGAAAACCTGAACTTTTTAGGTTGCATTTTTTTCTTTCTTTCAGTTGTCATTTTTATTATTTTGCTTCAGGCAAATCTCAAGAACACAGCCTGAGAGCCTTAACTTAAGACTGGCTGTCCTCCATGGGTCCTGGGCAGGGAGGAACTGGGCTGAGTAGTTCTTTAGCTGCCTCTCATTCCATTTGGCAGATCCTAGTGCCAGGTTTTCTTTAGATGGGAGGCACCTCTCTTGGAATGAACTTCTCTCCCACACACGTCTCTTCATTAACTCCGAGACCTTATTCCTTGACCTTAGCTCAAGTTACTTAACCTCTGTGTCCTTTTGCCAGAGGTGTCTCAAGGCAAGGTGCTCTTTAAGAAGGAGAAAGTAAGACATTATATGGATATGTAGTTCCTTTTCCTGTGTAATTCTAATGTATTCCATATTCCTTAATTGATCTCTCCTAGTAACCTAGTAAGTGGATTCATGTCACTGCTCTGTCCACTGGACAGTGTTATTTGGAGGCTAGTGGTTCTCAGAAGGCAAGGTGCCCCCTTCCCATGCCACCCTTCCCTTCCCCTCGTATCTCTCTCTAGGAAGAAATGCCTTCACTATGGTTTTTCCATATGGAAGTGCCTTCTGCTTTGGCTAAAGTATCTGTCTAATAGCACTGTCCAATAGAACTTTCTGCTGCGATGCAAATGTTCCGTCTCTGCTCTGTCCAGTACATTAGCCACTAGCCACATGTGGCTTTTGAGCTCATGAAACATGGTGAGTGCAGATAAGGAACTGAATTTTACATCTTACTCAGTTTGAAATGATGTTCATTTACATGGCTGTGGCTAGTGGCTACTGTATTTGGACCATGCCGCTCTAGAATATTTCTTAGAGGACAAGAACCAGCCTTCTGCAGTTTGAAGAAATCCAGATATCAGGAAATATTCATAGCATGAATTTAAAATGAGATAATAAGGGAGGGAAGTTTTGAGTCAGACTGACCCTGTGCCCAGGAGCTGGCAAGGAAGACCTTTCCTTGGCTTTGTCACTGGAGAGGGGCTGGTAAAGGCCAGGGTTTACTGAGGGGGCATAGAGAAACAAATCCTCTAGAAGTAGCTTGAAGCAGGCCTTGAAAGACTGTTGGCTTCTAGAATTTCCCAAGCTCATAATAACTGAAGTTTTGATTTTGCTTCTATGTTTATTTGTTTTGGGGGCTGGCCACAGGAACTGGTATCCGATCAGAGAGTGAGACAGAGTCCGAGGCTTCAGAAATTGCTATTCCTCCCAGCACCCCGGCAGTTCCACAGGCCCCCGTCCAGGGGGAGGACTATGGCAAAGGTGTCATCTTCTACCTCAGGGACAAAGTGGTCGTGGGGATTGTGCTATGGAACATCTTTAACCGAATGCCAATAGCAAGGAAGGTAGGTGCCCGTCATAACTCTTAGAGGAAGATGGGAAGTACGGCTCAGAAACACTCCTGTAACTTCATCAGGTGCCCTGAGATGCATTGTCCCCCAGGTCAAATTGTGCCTAAGCAGAACAAAGGTATAGCCTTGGCTCAGGAACATTCTTTTTCACTTGGGACTTGGCTGGGTGACCTGGGAGTTGGCAGGCTGCTTGTTTGGGTTTAGCAGAGAGCTGTTCCCACAACTCCCTCCCAGTGTGATATGGGGACTGCCCCAGGTGGCCCCATTGTGTGGGCATGGCCTGAACGCACATGGAGTGAGTTAGGGACCTATTGTTACTCTCTCTCCCTCAGATCATTAAGGACGGTGAGCAGCATGAAGATCTCAATGAAGTAGCCAAACTGTTTAACATTCATGAAGACTGAAGCCCCGCAGTGGAATTGGCAAACCCACTGCCACCCCGAAGGGTTGGGTGGGTAAAGGAGCATTTTTTTATTCTGCAGACTTTCTCTGTGTATAAGTGTGAATGATCAAGCCCTTTGTGAATATTTTCAACTATGTAGGCAAATTCTTAATGTTCACATAGTGAAATAAATTCTGATTCTTCTAAATTAAATTTTGTTCTCTTGTCAAGGGGGCAGGTGGGTGAAGGAGGAAAGCCTATTAGAAAGCAAGCAAATTGCAGCACCCACCAAGGGCAGGATTTTTCTCAGCCACATATTCGTGCCCTACTCCACCTGTGAAACTCCTTTCATTTCCAAACTTCCCTCATCCCTCCAGACCTCTTTGCACACACCTGCTGTGGCCTCGGCCCACAACACTCGACTCCCCTTCTCTCCTCTCAGGAAGTTCGCTATCTCTGAGGACTTTCCCAGCCTTCCAAGCCTCATCCTTGTGTATATGTCTCCCTGCTAGCCCATGACTTCCTGGAAGCAGGAGCCCTGACATTAAGGCCTTGCTCACGGTTTTATCTCCAGAGCTTAGCACAGGGTCTGCTCCATAGTAAGTGCTTCATAGATCATTGTCGAATTAGTGAACAAATAAATGTATGGAATAGACTCCGTTTAACCTGGAACAACTCCTGTCCCAGAACGGGATTGGGTCCTGCTGGGGACAGAAGGGCACTTACTACAAATCTGAGTTCCGAGACCTGGTGCTTCACAGTTAACCTGGAGACGGACTCGTGGAAGGACCATCTTCTCTTGACTCTTCTGCCTGTAGTCCTCATGCCAGACATCTGTCCTCTCTTAAGCTCCTTTTTTCTAAAATATGCTTATGGGCATACCTCACTTGACAGATTGTTTCCTGGGAATACAATTCAGAGTTTCACAAGTCAACTCATTGTTTGGCATTTTAGATTGCTTAACTTTCAAAAATCAAATATTATTATTATTATTATTATTATTATTATTTTGAGATGGAGTTTTGCTCTTGTTGCCCAGGCTGGAGTGCAATGGTGCAACCTAGGCTCACCACCTCTACCTCCTGGGTTCAAGTGCTTCTCCTGCCTCAGCCTCCCGAGTAGCTGGGATTACAGTCATGCACCACCACGCCTGGCTAATTTTGTATTTTTAGTAGAGATGGGTTTTCTCCATGTTGGTCAGGCTGATCTCAAGCTACCTACCTCAGGTGATCCGCCTGCCTCAGCCTCCCAAAGTGCTGGGATTATAGGTGTGAGCCACCGCGCCCGGCCTAAAAACATCAAATCTTATTTAAGAGGAATTTGTTACTACTTTCAAGAGTCCTGTTGTGAAACTCCATGTATATAAAAAAAAATTATTACCAGTCTGGATTTTTTTTTAATACTGGGTTTGATTAAGGGCAGTTTCAGCTTCAACCAAATCCCTTCTTAACTCTGGGAGAACAGGCCAAATCTCCACCATAAGAATTAGCAGTATAGGTATACCATGCAATACTATATGCAATACTATATGGATACAGGTTTAGTCGAATGTGATCATATCCAAATGATATATCCAAATCCATATGTAGAAAACTCATCTAGAGTCGGGTGCAGTGGCTCACGCCTGTAATCCCAGCACTTTGGGAGGCCAAGGCAGGTGGATCACCTGAGGTCAGGAGTTCAAGACCATCCTGGCCAACATGGTAAAACCCCATCTCTACTAAAAATACAAAAATTTGCCAGGCATGGTGGCGTGCACCTATAGTCCCAGCTACTTAGGAGGCTGAGACAGGAGAATTGCTTGAACCTGGGAGGCGGAGGTTGCAGTGGGCAGAGATTGCACCACTGCACTCCAGCCTGGGCGACACAGCGAGACTCCATCTCAAAAAAAAAAAAAAAAGAAAACTCATCTAGTATCCTGTGATATAGAAATTATTATACAGCAGTAATTGCTGCTTACTGAGATGGGGGTAAGACTAAGATCCTAGTGTTCCACAAATCATTAAGAAAAGATCAAATTGTGATTTGTCTTGCTTTAGTGTTGTATACAGTTTTGTCAAATTCTTTGACAGTAGTTATCCTTTTATGGTATGTCATTGTAATTCAGTGGATTGAAATTAAATGATCTGTTCATCTAATCAGTGTTCATTGGGTGCCTACTCTGAGCTAGGTAGATGTCAGAATAGGAAGATGGATAAAACATGGCCACTGCTTTTAAGGACGTCCTGATGTCGATGAGGAATGCAGACACATGGATGCAGAACTCCAATACAATGAGCTACGTCCATAGAAGGACACAAAAAGTACTGTGGCCATGCCAGGAATGGAGAGATCAGCCACAGCAGCCATCCTGAGTCAACCACTGCTGTTAGGCCACTTCCTAAACCACCACTTGGTCTATGTCCCCTCCCTGTTTAAAAATGTACAGTGACTCCCTGTCACCAACCACATCAGGTTCAAAGTCTCCTGTAGTACTAAGCCCACTCTGCCTGTCTCACCTTCCCCGGGACTTTTAATGTGGACATGCACACACACACACCTGGTTTATTGCCACCTTTAAACTTGTGTTCATGCTCTTCACATCTGGAACACCATCCCTCCACCCTTTACCTATCCAAATCCTGCTCATCTTTCAAGGCCTACATCAAGTCCTGCCTTGGTAGCATGGTACCAGTTGGACTAGTGCCCATGCATGATTTCTGTCTGAATTCTAGTTGCACTTAGCACCTTTGAGTGTAATTGTTCTTTAAGTCATTCTAAAGGTTTTGTCAGCTGTCTCAGAGCAGAGCCCATGTTTTCTTCTCAGGATGGGGACCATATGCTGCACCCTGGTGAGGTGCTGAGCAAGTCCTTGGTCAATTGGCTGGATAATGCTAGATAACAGGGCTGACTAAAAATGCACCTCTGTCTTGTAGCCTCTGATATCTGTAATTCAGGTTGTTTATGGGAGGATATTCAGATCATAACCACTTCACTCATTGTCACAACTTGCCACTTACCCCAGAATGTATTTAATCTGCCCAAGCCCCTGAGGATCCTGGGCTGCAACTTCTTTCTTTTCTTTTCTTTTTTCTTGAGATGGAGTCTCACTCTGTCGCCCAGGCTGGAGTGCAGTGGGTGATCTCGGCTCACTGCAACCTCCACCTCCCAGGTTCAAGCGATTCTCCTGCCTCAGCCTCCCGGGTAGCTGGGATTACAGGCACACACCACCACGCCTGGCTAATTTTTGTATTTTTAATAGAGGTGGAGTTTCACCACGGCAAGGCTGGTCTCAAACTCCTGACCTCAGGTGATCTGTCCGCTTCGGCCTCCCAAAGTGCTGAGATTACAGGCATGAGCCACTGGCCTCTAGGGTCTGATTTCTGACTCCACAGACAAGCAGTGCCAGTCAAGGTTTGGCCCTCAATACCTGGTCTGTGATCAGCTGGACAACACCACAGTGCAGTGCAGTGCTAGACCTACCCTGGGAAGAAGAGGCAGGCTTTGCCCAAAGAGCAGGCATCTGGAGCCCACCCATTTGACTTCAACCTCGCTTTCCTTGGCCATTTCACAAACGGTATCAGATGGTCCTTGGCACCACTTAGTGATGGTCCTAACCTCTGCCTGGCTACCTGTAAGCCACAGCAGGGAGTGTCCTAATGTTTTTAAAGGTGGAGAGGTGGAACTGAGGGAAGGAAGGAAGTTTGATTGGAAAAGGGTTAGATTAAGCCTCTTAGTGAAGGATGAGGTCAACATTTGTGATTTTTTTGTTGTTGTTGTAATCATCAGGGCCTGTTTTGGAGACAAGAGGCTTTAAACAGAAAGGGCTGGGGGTGGGACTCCACAGTGACCTACTGCAGGCTGCTTCCTTGAAGGAAAATCAGCAGCTTCTCAAGAGACCCATTTATACAAAGGAACTCTCCCCTCCCTTCCCCCACTGCCCCTTCCCTTTCCCGCTCCTCTCCAGTTTGGCCGCTGCCATATCCCTTCTGTACGTCCTTCCCTGACTCCACCTAAAGCCAGGCACCCTTGCTGCCCTAGAGATTGTTGGGACTCGCTCCCAGTGCCTTGCTTTCTGGGCAGAGGGGAAGTTCTGCTGGGCCCAGAGGTGAAGTAAGACTGTCTCTGGTCTCTTTCCCATCTTATCAGGGAATTCCTGGCGGGCACAGACACGCGCACACAAAACCACACACAGATACACTCAGCCCAAGCCAGTGATGACGTTCCCCTGCCTGGCTGGTTCTACATATGGGTGTGACTAGGTCAAAGAGGACAGGGAGGGTCTAAATATTTAGATACTGGACTGCCAAGCCCTCGATGGAAACCAGAGATCCTCTCAAAATGAACATTTGCAGAAAGAAAAGCAGCCCCTGGCGTCTCTGGAAGCTCGCCCGGTACTGTCGGCCAGGACTTGATGTTGCTACCAACTGGCCTGGCACTCACGGCTAGATCTGGGTGTTCTGCTGAACATACATTCATAGGACATCAGCATCATACAAGGCTACTCTGTGACCGTGGTGGATTGAGACAAAAACAAGACCTCTCCATAATCATGTGAACACAGACGAAAACATGAACATTGCCTGAACCTTGAAAATGACCAAACACCCCCCACCCCCATCCTGGTTTTTCTGAGTAGCTGCTGCTTCCTTACCAATTGCAGCTTCAGCCTCGCTCTTGTCTGCCCTCCTCTTAGATAAGATTGGGTTGATAAGATACTCAGTCCAATCACAGAATCACCAGCATCCAGTCCAGAACAAAGCCTGACTTCCTTAAACCTTCCTCCAAATCCCCTGACCCGACCTGAATCCTCTAAGTCTTTTCTAGCGCCCTCTTCCTGAGGCATGTCATGATTCCCCCATGGGGTGCCTTCTTTCTTGCCACAATGAGCAATAAACCCAACTTGTTTGACCACCGTGTTCCTGGTCTTTGACCAGAGGGGGTTGACAATTTGGACACAAATAGCCAAAATATCCTCTGGAGGACCACTATCAGGCAGAGACCCCAGTGAAACTCGCCTAGTCCTGTGCCTTTCTGAAGACCTTACCTAGTCCTGGTGGAGCCTCCAAGGTCTGTGTTTCGGTTGGGGAAAGCCCAGGAGTTGTGTCTTGTGTTGGGGGACAGAGGTACGTGGTTTCCCAGGCAGGTTCTCACCTAGGATGTCTTGGCATTTGCAGTACAACACAAAGATGCTTCTCAGGGAGCACCTAGCACAGGTATTGAATTTATAAATAATGTACAAATAAATGTATTCATTTCTTTAACATTTTCTGAGCAATTAATGCATGCCATAGTGTACTAGGCTCTCGAGATAGGAAGATGAATAATATATTGTCCCAGTCTTCCTTCAATGGCTTTATAACTGAGTGGTGGCCACAGACAAGTCAACAGGGATTATCAGTGTCACCTAACTCCTGGGAGTATGATATGAGTTTCGATTGGAACTTCATTGCTTCACCAGTTGCTTTACTGTTCTATCTATTCTAGGCATTTTTAAAAATAGAGATGGGGTCTCACTTTGTTGCCCAGGCTGTTCCCAAACTCCTGGGTTCAAGCGATCCTCCCACCTCAGCCTCCCATAGTGCTGGGATTACTGGCATGAGCCACTGTGCCCAGCCTATTCTAGGCTTTTTCTTCACCGACCAAATCATAGTTCCCCGTTTTATGGTTGTGTCTTCTCTGTCATCACTTTGGAAAGAATATGGAGACTGCCCTGCTTCATAGAGGATGGAGCTGACATTCCTTTCACCCAGAGATTACACATCTCCCTCTTCACTCTTCCTCAGATCTTTCATTCTCCCACCTCCTCTCGGAATCTCTGCAGTCTTCCCCTCTTTTTTTTTTTTTTTTTTTGAGACGGAGTCTCGCTCTGTCGCCCAGGCTGGAGTGCAGTGGCCGATCTCAGCTCACTGCAAGCTCCGCCTCCCGGGTTCACGCCATTCTCCTGCCTCAGCCTCCCGAGTAGCTGGGACTACAGGCGCCCGCCACCTCCCCTGGCTAGTTTTTTGTATTTTTTAGTAGAGACGGGGTTTCACCGTGTTAGCCAGGATGGTCTCGATCTACTGACCTCGTGATCCACCCGTCTCAGCCTCCCAAAGTGCTGGGATTACAGGCTTGAGCCACCGCGCCCGGCCCCCCCTTTTTTTTTTTTTGAGATAGAGTCTCGCTTTGTCGCCCAGGCTGGAGTGTAGTGGTGTGATCTCGGCTCACTGCAACCTTCTCCTCCCGGGTTCAAGCGATTCTCCTGCCTCAGCCTCCCAAATAGCTGGGATTACAGGTGCCCGCCACCAT
Organism: Trachypithecus francoisi; assembly: GCF_009764315.1. Taxonomy (NCBI): domain Eukaryota; kingdom Metazoa; phylum Chordata; class Mammalia; order Primates; family Cercopithecidae; genus Trachypithecus; species Trachypithecus francoisi. Next base: position 18,992,322 of record NW_022681471.1, on the reverse strand, counting down.
GCCACCATGCTAATTTTTTGTGTGTTTTTAATAGAGATGGGATTTCACCATGTTGGTCAGGCTGGTCTTGAACTCCTGACCTCAGGTGATCCACCCACCTTGGCCTCCAAAGTGCTGGGATTACAGGCTTGAGCCACCGCGCCCGGCCCCCCCTTTTTTTTTTTTTTGAGATAGAGTCTCGCTTTGTCGCCCAGGCTGGAGTGTAGTGGTGTGATCTCGGCTCACTGCAACCTTCTCCTCCCGGTTCAAGCGATTCTCCTGCCTCAGCCTCCCAAATAGCTGGGATTACAGGTGCCCGCCACCATGCCACCATGCTAATTTTTTGTGTGTTTTTAATAGAGATGGGATTTCACCATGTTGGTCAGGCTGGTCTTGAACTCCTGACCTCAGGTGATCCACCCACCTTGGCCTCCCAAAGTGCTGGGATTACAGGTGTGAGCCACCGTGCCTGGCCACCCCTTGTTTCCCTTTTCCCTGTGTTTCCTCTTCGGGTTCCAGGGGCTGCTCCCTGCTCGTGTGTTTTCTCCCAAAGCAGAGGAGCACAGTGAAAAGAACACTCTTCCGGATTTCAGCTGCAGTGCTGCCGCTCACTGCCTGGATGGCCTTGGGCAACTAGTTTCTGAGCTCTCTGCTTCCTCATCTGTAAAATGAGAGCACAGACTAGATCATCTCTCACCTTCAGCCCTGACCTCCTGTGTATGCAACAGTCTTTCGGTGTTTGCATGGGACTTTCTTCATCTCTCCATCTCTCAGTTGCTGTTTACCTCTAAGGTCTAGAGAGGCTGCCATCTCCCAATGCCTCTGCTGTCCCTTTGGCTCTACTAGATGTACAGGTTTTGCTGGTTTTTGTTTTGTTTTTAGTTTATGGCTTTTGTTTATAGTTGATTTTTCTTTGACCTACCCAGTTACATTTGGACCTGGGACCCCTAGAAATTGTACATTGTACATTGTCTTATTTCCTCTCCGTGGAGAGTTTGACAGCCTCAAAATTGGGCTCCATGAAACGGGTTATCCTTCAGCCCCTAAGCTAAAGTTTGGCTTCAAACCCAGAATTTCCCCCAAGGAAGGCTTGACAGTGGGACTACTGTCAGCCGTGATCCTAGCACACGCATTCCTACAGGCTCCCAATTCCTAACAAACATGGCCTACAGAACTGCTCTGTGGACAGCCATCATAACCCAGGCTTTCAACCTAATACCAAGGTAGGAGCTCAGAAAAGCTCCCTCGTGCCATATAAGCCCAAGCCCTGAGATCAGCCCTTCTACCTCCCACCCCCCTTGCTCCTAGTCCATGGCCATTTCCATATTGACCATGGCCTTGGCAGAGCCGTACCCTGAAGTGCAGTGACAAGCAAGCCAGGAAGCTTGCAAACTTCAACACCCAGCTTTGGCTTACCGTACAGACAAAAGGAAATTGCACACAGGGAAACAATGCCAATCCAGTACCAGGATTTGCTGGGTGGGAAAGGATGCTCAAGGACTATGCCTCTCTGGAAGGAAAGGGGAGCTTTAGGTGTTTCAGAGGCCAGCAGGGCTCCTCCAGCTTGAAGCCTTGCCTGCCTGGGCCTGAGGCCCTTAGGCAGCTTGTGGAAACTAATATTCTAAGCAACCAGGGTGTGACTCTGGTTTCCCACCCCAGTGGAGAGGTGATGAGACAATCCAATCCTCTCATCCCTTCCACTGCCCTCAAACTAGTGGCACAAGGGAGTGGTATGAAAACCCAGACTTCTGGGCCTCCAAGTCACCCCCACCCTATCATGAACTGGTCCACTATCAAGTTCCAGGAGAAAGGGCCAGTGACCTCTCAGATGATCAGCTTGACTTGCTGCTGGGGTCCAGAACAGCTCAAGGCTCAGAACACTCCACACTTGTCCCTTCAGTGGCAGAAGCTGTTCTACATCCCGCCTGAAGCAAGCCTGTGTTCTCACTTGTTCATTGGAACAGGTGTTTCCAAAGACGAGCCATCAGCTTCCAGGTGAACCCCCCAGGCAGTCCCAAGGTTCTGAGGAGAGAAGGGGATCCCCAGACCCCTTCCTTTGGGCAGGCACTCCCTGAATGCAGTGGCTAATTACAAAAGGATACCTTAGTGAGAGCTTTGCCCAATCCTGCAAACATGCAATTCCCTCCTGGGCATTCCCTGTGCACCCCCAGAACAGCACAAGTGGCCAGGTTGGAACAGGGGAGCGGAGGTCTCCATGGGGACTCCCACCCGCCACTGCCCTCCCAGCTGCCCCACCAAATCCTTCCCGGGAGCCCAGAGCCGCCCCAGTTCGCCTGTCAGGACGGAGGAGGAAGGGAGGTGGGAGCAGAAAGAAAGGAATCCAGCACTTTGGGAGTCCAAGGCGGGCGGATCACCTGCGGTCAGTTCACGACCAGCCTGGCCAACATGGTGAAACCCTGTCTCTACTAAAAATGCAAAAATTAGCTGGGCGTAGTGGTGGTCGCCTGTAATTCCAGCTACTCCAGAGGCTGAGGCAGGAGAATCGCTTGAACCCGGGGGTGGGGTGCGGAGGTTGCAGTGAGCCGAGATCGCGCCACTTCACTCCAGCCTGGGCGAAAGACCCAGACTCCAGCAAAAAAAAGAAAAAAAAGAAAAAGAAAAAAGAAAGGATTGAGAGGAAGTTTCAAAGGTGTGCCGGGGAGCGGGGAAGAGTCTCATTCTCATGAGTCAGCGGATCGGGCCCAGTGTGACTTCACTGCTTCCCCAGAAGAGGCGCCCGGGGCAGGAGGCCGCTCAGAACGCAGCAGCAGGAGTGGAAGCTTGGGGCGCTGGCTGCCTGCGCCGGGGAGGGCGCGGGACAAGGCTCGGGGCTGGGCTGGTCAGGCCGCTTGGGGCTGAGGCGGCGAAGGGAGGCCTGGTGCCAGCGAAGAAAGCTGGGGGCAGAGGAGCCGATATGTCCTCCTCCTGCTGCTCCTCCTTGAACGCCAGTTCCAGCCGCTGCCACCGCGTTCCGCGTGCAGGTGGCGCTGCAGAGGCGCCCAGCACTGCTGGGCGGGTTGGGGCGCTCAGCCCTACCAGGATCGGGGCTTGGAAGGCGCGCGAGCCCAGAAAGGGGGTGGAGAGAAAAAGGCCACCAGCCCCCTTCTCGGGCGGTCCCCGAACTCGAGAGAAGGACGCGCTCCCACCCCAGTGGCGGGAGAGTACGGAGATCAGCCCCACGGCCGAGCGCCCCAGGTCGGAGGCTGGTTCCTGCGTGCTTCTGCAAAGTCTCTCGAGCCACCTCCCAGGTCCCACAGAGCCCCGGGCGGCTCCTAACTTCAGCAAAGGGATTGCGGTTTCGGGCGGTCTTTGCTCTCTGGGGATGGCGCTCTTGACCCGCGGGCAGTAGAATGGAAACTTTGAGTCGTGTCTAGGGCGTTGGGGGTGGGTTTCCCTGAACAGCCACTCTCTAGCCTGGCTCCCATGAGACTTAGAACGCATCTCCAGCACAGGGATGCAGACTGTGGCCAAGGCTGGGGCACAGCCTGACACTCTGCTCGGCCGAGATGAGAGGTAGAGACTCTGCTCAAGTCCGGATCTAGAGGGACAGTTAGATGTTCCGTGCCTGTCAACCCGGTCTCCTGCAGCTATATAAGGAAAAAAGAAAAAAAGCAAAAACAAAAAACTAAGAGGCTCATCTGGGGCTCAAACTTGCAACCTCTGTCTTCATAGATAGAACTTCCTGTCCTAACTCCTTGCAGGCCCTGAGCTCTAGAAGCCATGATGCTGCCTTGGACATCCTTGTGGTGCTTGGTGGTTATGAGGTGGCTGTTTAGTTAACATATTGAGAATATTAAGGCACAAAAATAACCTTGTGGCCAGAACCTGTGGGGAAAAGTTGTTGGGGGCTCCAACCTCGCCCTTTCCAGAAGCTGAAGTGGCCACTTCTGTGATACAACTTGACATAAAATCTATGGGCAGAGTGTGTCCCTCTTTTCTGTGCCAAGAAATAAAAGCTGCACCCTGTGCTAGCATTCTGGGTGCCTCTCCTCCCCTCTCAGTCCATCCAGTTCTCCTGCTTTCAGGGTGTCCAAAACCATCTGAGAAAGTTATCTAAAGACTTTCCATAAAGAAAGGGAAGGGGCGGGGGAATCCAAAGGATCCTAAACGTTCCCAGGTCTCACTGTGTGCCAGGAGAAATACCGTCTGTCTCCTGCCCAGACCTCAGAGCCCGGGCCTTTTTCCTACAGGGCGGTGCCCAGCTATTCCTGGAAGCCCCCTCCTTTCTACCAGCCCCCTCCCCAAGGTGTCTCCTCCCAGAGCACGACCGAGGAAAAAGATCAGATCAGCAAAGCTTAACACCCCCCTGCCCCCTCTTTCTGTCCCCAAGCTGACCTGCAGTCTCAGCCTGTGCCCTCTCCTGATGCCACGGCACCGGCTTCTTCTCCTAGAGCAGGACCCGAGCCGTGAGCTCTTCCCCAAGCCCCCCTAGGTGACCAGGAGAGGATCTGATATACTAATTTGTGTTAATGTGATAATGGGAGCTAATGGGGTCACGTGCTAACCACGGGTCCAAGTTCTAACTCAGCATCACAAACTCAACCCCAAGTTGAGGCTGTAGGGATGGGAATTTTGGGCTGACTAATCTCCACAGCTGGCTGGAGGGGGTGGGGGAGTGGGAGGAACCGAAGCCCCTGGACGATCCCAGGGTCTGGTGCCTTTGAGCTGCTGTCTCGGTTTCAGTTTCATCCTTGGCTGACACGTTCCTCTGAAGAGTGGAATTGCTTTGGTTTCCCTCCAGTCCCTCTCTCGTCCTTGGCCGCCTCCCTTTTGGATTGCTAGCTCCACTCGGTCAGCCCTTCTCTTCGTGAGGGGAGAGATGGGAAGATAATTTGGCAGTGACGAGGAAAAAATGTACACGTAGACACCCTGAGACACACAGGCTCACATACCATACTGCTTTGCAGACAGACATATGCACACGCCCTCCACGAACACACACGCATGCACAAGGGGACCTGACATCCAAGACTTGAGCCCACACATACACGCATATGCACACACACACACACCCTGAACACAGTTACACCCTCACTCACATCTGTGAGATCCACACAGACATGCACATAGGCAGGCAAGGCCCAGAGAGCCATGTTGCACACAGACCCGCATGCACACTCACACACCCTCACACACACAAACCAGCAGCAGCCGCTGAGTTGGATGGCTTCCTCAAAAGAGGGCTGGAAAGCTTGTTTGCTGCCAGCAAAGGGGCCTAGACATTCCGTGAAGTGACTCATACTGCACCTTTATACACATTGTTATATTTTTCTGCATTCAACAACAACAACCCTCAACCCCGATGTGGGGGCAGGGTGGGGAAACCGGAGAGTGGCTCCATTTCCACTGGGCCTCTGCTATGCCTCTGTCTAGCAAATGTTTCAGGCCTGTCCTCACTTCCCACTGGATTGTGGCAATCCCAAAGAGCAGAATTGTCTACATCCTGGTACAAACCTCAGCCCGGGCCTGCCCCTTGGGAGAATGCAGAGTGGATGAAATTGGGGGCTAATGAGTTCCCCTCATAGACACTCCCCCATCCTACCTCATCCCTAGTCCTGGATATCTGGGGCCAGGCCCCATGGTCCCATTGTGGTGTCCCAGTCTGAGCCCCTCCTGATCTCTCCTCTCCAAGTGCCCTCCCCAACTCTCCTGAATCTGGCCTTACTGCCACCTCCTTGCACACTTCTGGGCAGTGGCATTCACTTTATATACTACATAGAGCCCTGTGCAGTATGACTGGAGGCCCCTCCCTTCCCCTGGGTCTCCTCTCTATCTGAGGAAGAGATGCCAGCTTGATGGCTACTTGTGTCCCCGTCCCCCAGCACACTCAAGGGCCTGCAGAAATTCACTTTGTGCTCGCTCTGGCAAAACCTCCCTGTGTTGACAATTTTGGTTCGCCTGCACGGAGCTGTGGGGAGATCAGCTAAGGCCAGGGCCTCCCCAGCTTCACTCTGAGGACACATCAGAGGTCAAAGAGACAACACAGGACAGGTGTTGGGCCAGTAGATATTCATGGCTGAGGGGTTAAGTCTGGCACCACTGGACAGTGGCCCCAAACCCCTGGATGTTGTACTGCCTCTGATAGGAGCCCAGGGCAGGTGGGCTCTTTGCCCTGGTCCCAGGGACTTTTGCAAGCTGAGCTTTGGCTCCAAGGTAGAGGTTGGGGATCAGTAGAGTTAGAGACTTCAGGGGGCTTGCCCTCATCTCATTTGCTGACTCTGCCCAAAGCCATTCATCCTCACTTTTTTTTTTCTTTTCAAATGAACCACACGTTTGGGTCTTCCATCTCCCCCACCCTCCAAATTTCCCACCATCCCAGAGGGCCCTCCTGAAGAACACGGAATCTGTTTCCCAAACAACAGGCCCACTCCCCAGCTGTCAGGGGTTGGGGGGTAGTGCCTCCCAGCAGCCACCACGCTCAGGGTTGATGTGGCGAGCACCTACTCACGGCCAGCAGCACCTCCTGTGTCGGCGTCATCTCCTCCAGGCAGCCAGCTCTCCTGAGCTGCTGTCCAGCTTGACGACAGGTGGAAAGCCAGTGATCTTCTGAAGTTTTGTAGGGGCTTTCATGGTGCTGGGAGGAGAAATATATAACTGTTTGCTTTTTCTTTTCTTTTCTTTTTTTTTTTTTGAGACAGAATCTCGCTGTGTCGCCTAGGCTGGAGTGCAGTGGCATGATCTCGGCTCACTGCAAGCTCCGCCTCCCGGGTTCACGCCATTCTCCTGCCTCAGCCTCCTGAGTAGCTGGGACTACAGGCGCCCGCCACCACGCCTGGCTAATTTTTTGTATTTTTTAGTAGAGACGGGGTTTCACCATGTTAGCCAGGATGGTCTCGATCTCCTGACCTCGTGATCGGCCCGCCTTGGCCTCCCAAAGTGCTGGGATTACAGGCGTGAGCCACCGCGCCTGGCCAATGTATAACTGTTTTAATGATTGTAAACTGAGCAGGGTGAGCTGCAGGGACCGAGTGGCTTTCCAAGAGCCCCCGTCAGGAATGCCTCCCAGCCTCTGAGGGTGGTGCAAATGAAAGTTGTGATCTGGGAAGTGGCTACCAACTCCATCCTCTCATCTGCATGCCTGTGCTTTAACCTGAGTCCACCTCCACCCCCAATATAGGCCAAGGCAACAGACCGTCATCGGTGAAGAAAAGTTTTGGTATAACCAACCCATGTTGCACACAGATCCACATGCCAACGAGTTAAGTGAGGGGAGGGAGGGAGAAATCAGCCACCTTGTCTCCAAAGAACCTGGGGTGGCCAGGCGCTGTGGCTCACATCTGTAATCCCAGTACTTTGCGAGGCTGAGGCGGGTGGGTCACGAGGTCAGGAGTTCAATACCAGCCTGGCCAATATAGTAAAACCCTGTCTCTACTAAAAATACAAAAATTAGCCAAGCATGGTGGCACACACCTGTAGTCCCAGCTACTCGAGAGGCTGAGGCAGAAGAATAGCTTAAACCTGGGAGGCGGAGGTTGCAGTGAGCCAAGGTCCTGCCACTGCACTCCAGCCTGGACGACAGAGCAAGACTCCATCTCAAAATGATAATAATACAAAAAATTAGCCAGACGTGGTGGCATGCGTCTGCAATCCCAGCTACTCGAGAGGCTGAGGTAGGAGGGCTGAGGCAGGAGAATCACTTGAGCCTGGGAGGCAGAAGTTGCAGTAAGCTGAGATTGCACCATTGCATTCCAGCCTGGACAACAAGAGCAAAACTCTGTCAAAAAAAAAAAAAAAAAAAAAAAAAAAAAAAAAAAAAAAAAGGACCTGGGGTGATTTGCAGGAAAACATGGGCTATCAGGCACTGCTTGAAGAAAGGAATTCTGTTTTGCAGCTATTCAACAAGCTTTTTAGAACAAACACTGCTTATGCTGACCAGATACAACCTTGACTTGGAGATCTCTGCGTGCCACTTGGATACCCATGGCCTTGTCACGTAAACCCAACAGAGGCAAACCTGGGGTTATTGAATGCAACAGAAGAATGAGTACTGGCTTTATAGGAAGGATTATAGGGGGCTTCTCAGATTTATAGATGGGAGGCTTCCTTTTACACCATAACCTCTCTCCCAGCTTTTGAATACACTCCTCGTTACAAAAATTCTGATCGATAGGCAACTTTCCTTTTCCTTCCTTTCTTTTCCTTTCCTTCTCTTTCTTTCTTCTTCTCTCTTTCTCTCTCTCTCTCTTTCTCTCTTTCACAGTTTCTCTCTGTCACCCAGGCTGGAGTGCAGTGGCATGATCTCGGCTCACTGCAACTTCTGCCTCCTGGGTTCAAGTGATTCTCCTGCCTCAGCCTCCAGAGTAGCTGGTATCACAGGCACCCACCACCATGCCCAGCTAACTTTTGTATTTTTAGTAGAGGTGAGGTTTCACCATGTTGGTCAGTCTGGTCTTGAACTCCTGACCTCAGGTGATCCACCCGCCTCGGCTTCCCAAAGTGCTGGGATTACAGGCGTGAGCCACTGTGCCTGGCCAATAGGCAACTTTTCTAGTATGTGTCTATGGTGGTATGTTCAGGCTCTGGCCACAGAAACTGTGGCATTGTGGTATTTTGCCCTGGCCACAAGTTTGAATAGAATTTGTTGAGGACAAGGAGTTAAGTGAGCAGAGGGAGGGAGAAATCAGCCACCTCGTCTCCAAAGAACCTGGGGTGATGTGCAGGAAAACATGGCCTATCAGGCACTGCTTGAAAAAATAGATAAAGGCTAGGCATGGCGGCTCATACTTGTAATCCCAACACTTTGGGAGGCCGAGGTGAGAGAATCACTTGAGCCCAGGAGTTCAAGACCAGCCTGGAAAACATGGAAAAACCCTGTCTCTACAAAAAATACAAAAATTAGCCAGGCATGGTGGCGTGCATCTGTAGTCCCAGTTACCCCAGAGGCCAAAGAGAGGGAGGATCCCTTGAGCCCAGGAGTTGGAGGCTGCAGCGAGCTATGATCGTACCACTGCACTCCAGCCTGGGCAGTACAGCAAGACCTTGCCTCTGGAAAAAAAGAACAAGGAGACAAAGAGGGTCTCTGAAAGCTGTTAAAGTGGAAGGACAAGTTGAGTGTGCAAGTAGGGAGATGGAACGACATGGGCTGTGGGCAACACAGAGGCCCCTCCGCTCCTTGCAGGACTCAAGTTTTGAGACCACCCAGTCAGGGTTGGAGACTGGGGGAAGCAGGGCTGGAAGGAGAAAGGCTCAGAGCGCTCCGCTCATGGTGCAGGCTGGACATCCATGGGCAACTCGAGAAGGGGAATTCCTGCCAAGTCAGGGAATGAGCCATTGGTAGAAACAGCGTGGCTGTCGTCAGGAGAGTGGTGATCTCAGCCTGGCTGGCCCCATCTGGCTGGGGCTCACCCAGCAGGTAAGTGGAAGAGTGGCGAGCCGTGTGGGAAAGGAGAAGAGCAGCCAGGAAGGTCGTTCAGGTGGCCCACGGCTCCCCAAAGCGAGGTCAGCCTTTTTCATCAGGGGAGGTGGGGCTTGCTTTGGCTGCAATGCGCAGATCATGGGGCTGTGGTTAGTTCTGAGAGGCTGGGGAAGGTGGGAACTTATGGGATTCCCACAAGCCGTGGGCTGCAGGGCGCTGGCAGGCGTTAGGGCCAGTCACCATGAGCTGGTTGGCAGTGCCGACCTGTCTTTCTGCCCTTCCCAAAAGGAAAACCTCTCCTTGCGTGCTGCCTTGAGGCTTCAGCCTTGGTTCAAACTACATTCACTCATGGGAGGGATCCACCATTAGTCCTGAGCAACTTCAGCCCTGGCCCTGTCATACTTTCTCCTGAGAGCTGGGTTGAGAAAGGGAAATGAAGATGAACATGACGCCTAAGAGAGCTAACATTTATTGAAGACTTACTAGGCACCAGACACCGCCATAGACATTTTAATCTCATTCAGTCCTTGCCACAGCCTTGGAGGTAGGTCGTATGGTCTCCAATGTAAAAATAAGAAAAGCGAGGCTGGGGGCAGGGAAGTGGGGATGGTTAATGGGTACAAAAATATAGTTAGAATGAGTAAGATCTAGTACTTGATAGCACTACAGGGTGCCTGCAGTCAACAATAATTTACTGCACATTTAAAAATAACTAAGGCCAGGCGCAGTGGCTCATGCCTGTAATCCCAGCACCTTGGGAAGCCAAGGTGGACGCATCACCCGAGGTCGGGAGTTCAAGACCAGCCTGACCAACATGGAGAAACCCCGTCTCTACTAAAAATACAAAAATTAGCTGGGTGTGGTGGCGCATGCCTGTGGTCCCAGCTACTCGGGAGGCTGAGGCAGGAGAATCGCTTGAACCTGGGAGGCAGAGGCTGCAGTGAGTGGAGATTGCACCATTGCACGCCAGTCTGGGCAAAAAAAAAAAAAAAAAAAAAAAATCAACTAAACTAAAAGAGTATAACTGGATTGTATATAACACAAAGAAAGGAGAAATGCTTGAGGTGATGGATACCCCATTTACCCTGATGTGATTATTACACATTGCATACTTGTATCAAAACATCTCATGTAACCCATAAATACATAAACCTACAATGTACCCATAAAAATAAAAAACAAAAATAAAAAATAATTTATTTTATTTATTTATTGTTTTGAAATGGAGTCTTGCTGTGTCATCCAGGCTGGAGTGCAGTGGTGTGATCTTAGCTCACTGCGACCTCTGCCTCCCATGTTCAAGTGACTCTCCTGCCTCAGCCTCCTGAGTAGCTGGGACTACAGGCACGCACCAACACACAGGCGAGTTTTTGTATTTTTAGTAGAGATGGGGTTTCACCATGTTGGCCAGGCTGGTCTTGAACTCCTGACCTCAAGTGATCCACCCACCTCGGCATCCCAAAGTGCTGGGATTACAGGCATGAGTCACCGCGCCCAGCCTAGTTTTGTTTTGTTTTTAAAGAAGAAAAGTGAGGCTCAGAGAGTTTAAGTGACTTGCCCAAAGTCACACAGCTGGTAAATAGTAAGCTGAAATAGGAACCCAGGTCTGTCTGAGGTTACAGACCACTGAGGGAAAGTGTGTGTGTGCGCGCGCATGTGCAGACGTGTGTGTCCATTCGTGAGTTTCAAAGTCAAGGTTAAGAGGGCTTAGGGACATCTGGGACCTACCCTAAATTTGAGAGGGCACCCTCGTGGATGAGAGGCCAGCAGAGAACTGTGTGTCTCCAGGATCTGGAATCCCCTGGGAAAAGCATGCCCACTTGTAAAAGACAAAGTGCTTGTTTTGGGGACTTGATTCTGAGTACCCAGGAGGTCTCAGGGGCCGGCGCCCCAGTCCAGCCACAGGATCTTTCCCTGGGAACTTGTCATCTGCAGCTGCCTTTGTGGCCATCATCCACCACCACTCCTGTCCCCCAGTCCTGCGCCTGGGATTATCCTTTCCCAAGGCAGGAGAAGCAGGCCGATGCTGGAGGCTGAGCAGGTCCTTCAACCTGAAGCCCTTTAGAAGGCCCACATCCTCTGGGGCCCCTTTAGTCTTGCTGCTTTCTGCCAAGGCTTAGGCCTGGCTGCCCCTCACCCCCAATAAGGCCACGTGGAGCTATACAGAGTAACAATTCCCGGCGGACTCTCTCCAGAGCCTCCTATCCGCAGATCCATGTAGGGGGCGGTGTTGATGTTGAGGCAGGTCAGAGAGGGCAAAGGGGAGATAGAAGGGGAGCGTGCGTGAGTGGCTTTCAAGTGGGCGCGTGGAGTAGAGCAGCCTGGCTTTGGACAGGGGAAGAAAGGTAGGCATGGGCTTTCTTCCAGCACCCGAACTCTGGCTGTCTTTGCACTTGCTGGGCCAGCCCCTCTCCCCCTAACCCTTCCCCTGACTCATATCTTCCCTGCGTCCCCCACCCCAACTCCTCGCAGGAGTCCTAGACTCGACTTCCCTAAGAAGTCGCCGAAACTCTCCAGTCACCCCAGGTGTTCCGCCCCGGATTCTGCGGAGTCGGGCATATCGTTCCAAAATTGTATCCTCTGGGCATCTCGCGGCCTCACCCGCTGCACGGCCCGCCCTCCCGCTGGGGCCCGCACACCCCAGGAGCTCAATAATGTGGAGCGCAGGGCTTGGCCCAAAGGCGTCAAGCAAGTCTCCACTTGCACGGGCCGAGGGGGCTGGACGAAACCTTCCCGAGTCCGCGGGGAAGGGATTTCTCTGCGGGGCGTTGTGTGGGGGCTTCGCACCGGAAGGGTGCCGAACGAGCAGAGAGCCCCGGGGCCCGCTGGCAAGAAGCAGAGTAGGGGGCGCCCGCCCGGGCCACGGCGCACGACGCGGGCTCTGCGGGCGCCCTGCCTCGTGGTCCCCCGGGCGCGAGCGAGCCGCGAGGGGAAGGAAAGGCCGCGCGGGCCCCTGGCACGGCTCCCCCTGCCGTGCTGGCGACCGCGGCGGGCGGGCCGGGGCGGAGGGGCGCTGTTTCCACCGAGATGCCTCGTCCCTCCCTCGTTCCCTCCCCCACCCCGCCCGCCCGCGGTCCCTCCCGTCGGTCCCTCCTCCGGCTCTTCCCTCCCTCCCGCCCTGCCTCCTTCGCGCCCGCCCCAGCCGCCGCCTGCGGGGACGTGTGTGTCTCTAGTGCAATTTCCCCTTTCGCTCGCTCGTTTCGGTGCAGGTCTGCGCCGGCTCGCGCCCCCTCCCCGGGTGCCCCTGCCGCCCCCTGTCTTGGCCCGGCCCTCCCCGGCGTCCGCCCCGCTCCCCGCGCGCTCCACCCCCCCCCGCCCCGTTTTATCAGGGGCGCCGCCGTCTCACCTGGTATTTGCATCTCTCCCTCCAACTTGCCATTGACGGCGCGACGTGTGGGAGAGCCCTGCGCCTCGCCCGCCCGGACCAGCCTGCCCCGGCGCCGAGGTGAGTCACGGGCGCGGGGTGGCGGGGGCAGGCGGGCGGGGAGGAAGGGCGGGCGGGGAGGGAGGGCGGGGGACTGCGGCCCCGGCGGCCGCGGGGACGGACCGGGCGCCGCGCTCAACTTCCACTTCTCCTTTCGCCGGCGCCGAGTTCCCGGCGCCACTCGCCCGGCCTCCGAGGGGAGACGACGGGCTGGCGGGGCTGGGGACCCGCGTCTCGGCCCCCGGAGCGGGGAGGGGACCACGGAGACAGACCCCGGCCCGGCGACCAAGCTGGGCCCGTGAGCCACTCGGCCTCAGGTACGTCGATGGCGCCGGTTCTTCGAGCCCTCGGGGACCTGGAAAAGTTTGCCTGAGGGCGGAATCGAGAGCATTGGGGCCCCGGCGTGGGGCTGGGGGCCGGGGAAGGGCGGGAGAGTCGCGGCGTGTCGCGAGCCGCCCTGGCGTCGCCCCGCCGCGCGTGTGCTGGAGAACCCGGGCTCTCGATCCTGGGATGGAAATGGAATGGATTCCCCGAGTCGGGGAGTCGGGGTAGGGACCCCTGTTTTCCCTCGCCCCCAGCAGCCCGGGTTCCGTGACGGGGCCGATCGTGACAGCGGGGGCCCCCAGAAGCTGGGCGCCCGAGGGCAGAGGAGGTGGGGCGGACTGTGGCGGAGCTGCTAGATTGATCCGACTGCCCCCGGGGCTTCTGGGGCCAGGGCTTTAGGGTCACACGCTTACACGCGCACGCAGACCTATGACTTGGAGAACTGGATCGCCAAAATAGAGACCTCTTGGCAGGGGCCGGAGTTTCCTTGTGAGCCAGCCGCCAGCCTTCCCGCTCCCGCGTTCCCGCTCTCCCCGGCTCTCCCGCCTCCCCGTTCCCTCCCGGGCCGCCGCCTAGGGGACTCAGCAGCCGCACCGTGCGGGGTCCCCTCACGCCAGCGCCTTGCTTTGGAGGCTTGAGGGACTGCTGAGGCGATGACCGCTTTATGAATTCCTGGCTCCTCCACCCACCCTAATCCTGATGCCTTTTTCTCACCACCGTATGCCTGGACATCACCTTCCTGACCAGAGTCACCTCCTGAACCCTTGGCACCTCGGCTCAGTGAGGCCCTCCTGGGCCGCCCCCGCCCCCCACCATACCCCAGCTGAGGGATTTGATGGCCATTTGATTCCTGCCCCTCATCCCTAGGCCTGTGATAGAGAGGCCTGTCTGGTCCTGCAGCCTCTTCTGGTTAATGTTTGACAGTTCATTGTGGCTAATTATTTTAATTAGCTCTTAAAGTGGGAAGGAACAGTTAACCTTGGACTTCTCGATTTTGGCCTGGTGGGGCCTCAAATGGGAGGAGTGCTGGGGAGGTGGGGAGGTAGGAGCGGAAGTGAGGTCACCACCCCAGGGCCTGAACCACCACTGCTCAGCCCCAACAGCTGGTGGGCACGCCCATTGGGGACTCACCCCCTGCGAGCTGACCCCTGGCCCGAGTGCCAGGTTGGAGGTGGGTGAAGGGAACAGTTCTAGCTCTTCCCTTTGTGGAGACTTTGGCACTGAAAATGCCCGGGGAACACGTATGCCCAGCAAGAATGCCAGTCCTTCCTTGCAGTTAGTTACACTGGGTTTTCCTGGTTATAAAGTGCTTTCTCGACCATTAATTCAGACTCAGTGCATCCAGTACAGGAGCAGCTTAGGGGGAGCTCTCTGGAGTTCAGTGAAGATTATCAGGGAGGACTTCCTATCCCAGCCAGCCGGTGTGAGGAAGAGGCTACCTTGCATGTGGTTGTTTCTGGGGCTGGATTCAGAGCCTGAGATCTCTTGTTGGGGGCTGGTGGGTGGGGGGGAACCATGAAGCAGGCTCCATACTACCACCCTCACCCAGCCTCTTGCTGTGAGCCGAAGGAGTGGCTTGTTTGCAACTATGTCTGGCATTCCTCCCTCTGCTGCACTGTTTGCTCGGTGGTTGCTCAGGAACTGGCGCCCACCCCTGGACAACCTAGGGCCCAAAATCCACTCTCCCTCACCTAGTGCTAAGTGGTGACACAGTGGCTTCTGTCTTCTCTGGCGTATACTGGGATCTAAAAAGGAGGGTGCTGTGGTCTGTCTCTAGGGGCCTGATGGATAGCATGTCCAAAATGCCCCTCATCCTGCAAAAATCAGGCCCTGTGTCGCAGAGACCCAACTAGACACAGGCTGAGGAGTTTGCTTTCCTGGGGAAACCTCTACTCTTCTGCTCTTAAGCTTGGCCTTCATCCTTTCAATATCCCCTACCCCTGCAATTTTCTCATCTTACATCCAGTTTTTGTTTATGTTTAGTGTTTTTTTTTTTTTTTTAATTCAGGGTCTCACTTTGTCACCCAGGCTGGAGTGCAGTGGCATAGTCACAGCTCACTGTAATCTTGAACTCCTTAACTCCAGTTCTTTTTTTTTGAGATGGAGTTTCTCGCTCTTGTTGCCCATGCTGGAGTGCAATGACACGATCTCGGCCCGCCGCAACCTCTGCCTCCCCGGTTCAAGCGATTCTCCTGCCTCAGCCTCCCAAGTAGCTGGGATTACAGGCATGTGCCACCATGCCCGGCTAATTTTGTATTTTTAGTAGAGACGGGGTTTCTCCATGTTGGTCAGGCTGGTCTCAAACTCCTGACCTCAGGTGATCCACCCGCCTCCACCTCCCAAAGTGCTGGATTACAGGCGTGAGCCACCGAGCCCAGCTACTCCAGTTCTTAAAGCCTGACTGTCTAGGTTGAAATCCCAGCGTTGTTATTTACTAGCTATGTTATCCCAGTCAATTGTATGCCCCAGTTTCCTTATCTGTCACATGAAACCTACCTTATAACACTGGTGAGGATCAAATACATGAATGAATACATATAAGATGCTTATTAGAATAGCACATGGCACACAGTAAGTGCTAGCTGCCCTTACGATATTGCCTAATGCAGCGCCAAAAACTCAGATTCAATTCGGCAAACACTCGCTTAGAGCCAGTCCTAGTACCAGGCCCCAACGAAGTGGCAGTGAGGAAAACATGGATGTGAGGAAGACACCACCTGCCTTCCGGGATTGTGTGTACCTTTTCGTGTGGGCTGGAGTCAGAGCAGGGGTATGGGAGGAGGCCAGGGAGAGGGGATACATCGTCTATGTAAATAATTGTAATTGGAAGCCGGATCAAATCCCTGAGCCAGTGTGGGGGATCAAGCACCCTAGACTTGGGGGCTTCTCTTTGCCTGAAGACCTTGGCCAGATTCTGGTCTCGATGCACCCCCACCCTCCCCACACACAGAGTCTTGCCTAGGATTTGGGTGAATGAGAGGGAAAGGGACACTGGCTCTCTTCTTTTCTTTTCTTTTTTTTTTTTTTTTTTTTTTGAGATGGAGTCTCACTCTGTCGCCCAGACTGGAGTGCAGTGGCGCGATCTCGGCTCACTGTAACCTTCGCCTCCCAGGCCCAAGCAATTCTCCCTGCCTTAGCCTTCTAAGTAGCTAGGATTACAGGTGCCCACAACCTTCCCCAGCTAATTTTTGTATATTTTAGTAGAGATGGGGTTTCACCATGTTGACCAGGCTGGTCTTGAACTCCCGACCTCAGGTGATCCGCCTGCTTTCGCCTCCCAAAGTGCTGGGATTACAGGTGTGAACCATCGTGCCTGGCCAGGACACTGGTTTCTGCATGAGCTACAGATGGCAATCTTGCAGGATGTCATTTGTTGGGTTCCAGGGCAGGATGGCATTTCTTAGGGACCCCCCCATACATCCCTATAGCTCCCTACAGTGGAAGGGCTCATGTCTGCCATGCCCCCTGTCTCCCCAGGATCACCCACTGAGCTGGGAAAGGCCCTGAGCAGCCTCTGTCCTCAGGGTAGGGCCTGACCCCAACCCGGGCTTGGCATCTCTCCTGGATTTCTAAGCTGCAAAGAGGTTTCTGGCTTCTCTTCCAATTTATTCTCTTTGTGGTTCTCAGACTGAAAACTACTTCTGCAGGGGAGAAAGGAAACTCCTGCAAGGTACCCACAATCCCATAGGTGCTTTCCTAGGGTCAGGGGCTTTTCTCATCAACACCAACCTGCCTGCAAATCTCTGGCTGCTGAGCCTCGTGTGTCCTGTAATAGCAGCCGCACTGCTAATGCCCTGTAGCTCGGGCCCCAGTGCTGGTTGCCAAGAAACTGCTGGTCGGGGTGCTTATGAGGGTTCTGACCTCATAGGGGCTGCTGAGTTTCAATTCAACAGACATTTATTAACACCTACTGTGTGCCCAACCGATGCTAGGCGCCGTGGGGGAGATGAGAGGAGGAGGCGCTGGGGAAGAGATGACTAAGACAGTGAAACAATCAGAGGCGAGGACAAGCAGCCGGGCCAGTGGCTGGTCAGGTGCTAATTGTGCTTGTTGGAGCAGAGGCCAGCGCGGCCGGGACTGGAGGTCAGCAGCAGCTGGAGGAGGGAGGGAAGGCTTTGTGAGGGATGCGGGCCTAGGCTAGACCTTGAAGGGGGGTGGGGGGAAGCAAGGGGGAGATTTGGCTCAGCAGAAAAGGAAGAAAAGACGCCTTTCTCTCTATTCCCTGGCCACAAACTGACCTTCGAAGCCTGGATGATTGTTTGGCAAGTGCGTGTCACATAAAAGACCAGGTCAGCGAGTGTGGGTGGCTCGGTGCAAACCCCTGTCTCCACTCCGGGAGATACAAACTGGCTGGCCAGCCTGCCACCCAAGCTGAGGGGATTTCATTTGAAACCCCTCCCTCACCAGACACACACACACACACACACACACACACACACAGGCCCCTGGGGAGGCGGAGAGGCGGCAGGGGAGATGTAGAGCACTTAAATGACAGGAAACTGACATGCCACACGTGCTCATGGCAGTCGCAGGCTGGCTGGATCCCACCTTTCCCTCGGGTTTTGGGATTTCTCTGGAAGCCCAGAGCTTCAGGTGGAGGAGAGAAATTTTCATAATTGTTCCCCACTCCACCATCTGGGAAATGAAGAATGTAGAGTTTCATGTGTTTCTGCCCAGACCGCTAAGGACTAGCCATATATTGCTTCGACTGATTCTGTGTCTCCCAAGGCTGGACATGGAGGAAGCTTGACCCTTGTTGGGTTTAATTGGATAAAAAATTCCCAGACATCCCCTGCCACATGCACACACTCATCATTTTCCCTCTCTCACTGCCCTGCCCCCTCCCCAGCACATTTCAGCACCAAAGGGACATACCAGAGGGCCCTGACTTCTTGGTTGGGAAATCATGCCCTAAGGTAAGTTTCTCAGCAAAGAGACCCCAGTCTGCTTCCAGGGTAAGGAGGAGGGTCAGAGAGGAGGGAAGGGTATTTTTTAGTAGAGACGGGGTTTCACCACGTTGGCCAGCCTGGTCTTGAACACCTGACCTCAGGTGATTCACCTGTCTTGGCCTCCCAAAGTGCTGGGATTACGGGCGTGAGCCACCGCACCCAACCAAGTTGCCACCTTCTTGATGGGTTATTTTCTTGGCCCAGTGTGGGCACTTCCTGCCTCTCAGAACACCTGACTCTCCTGAAGCTTCCTTTCCTCTTCCAGTGTGACCCAATATCCTTCCTAATACACGTTATTGTCTAGAGGAGGAAGAGCACAGGCTCTCTACATTTATATGCCAAACTTACTGGCTGTGTGACTATTTGCGACTGAGCTAGTTACTTAACCACTCTGGGAGTCAGCACCCACCTCACAGGGTTGGAGTGAAGCTTAAATGAGACGATGCATATAAAGCACTCAGCAGAGTGCCTGTATGTAGTACCCACCCAGTAAGTGTTCACTGCTGTTATTATTATTCCTGTAACAGTTATTATTATTGTCACCATTTCCCCTTCACACACCCTTGAGTTTGCCAGGCTCTAGGGACCAACCACTTCTTTGGCAATGCTGGCAGGGCATGCCACACCCATTTCTGAAACTAAGAGGGAGATTTTCCAGGTTTTTCTGCTTTTTGTTAACTCGGCCATTGCACAGGATGGGAGGAGGATGTAATAGAAGGTGTGTGTGTGTGTGTGTTTGTAATATACTGAAAGGCAGGCAGTGCTGTAGTGAGCAAAACTCAAATCGTTAATATTTGTATTAACATGGCCTTTAGTCCTTCACCATTTTCATTTTGAGCATCATTCATTGCAGAAATAAGAGTAAGTTAGTTTCGTTGAGAGAAGGCCTAATGTTGTACTCCTGGGAACTGTTTAGCAATCATCAGATTGTTGTTATTACCCTACTGAGTGTAAAATTCTGGGAGCCAACTGGCTGACTACCACTCACTCTCACCCTTCACTAGAATACATGATGGGTCCATTCTGGGCCAATGCCCAGAGGCCTTGAGTTGAGGCTGGGGCACCGCCTTTGCCCAGAAGAGCTCCCAGGGGACTAGGGGCCATTCCCCTTCCAGAGGCCTCCCAGAGAGTAACTTAGAGGTTCCATTTGCTATTGACTGGATTGTGTTTGCTTGAGGAGCCTGTGACCACCCGCAGGGACAGGCAGCCTAGGATAAACTGGACCACCCCTGAATAAAGCACTCCACTCCAGTCCCTTGGTCCCCACCCCTCAGTTAGAACTGCTAGACTTTGGGGGATGGGAGAGTGGCAATTATTCTTAACCTCCCGAAATTCCTGATGACCCGATAACAAGGAGGTACTTAGACATAGAATGAGGAGCTAATCTTTTTCCTATAATGCCCGCTGAGGATAACAGAGGCTATTTCAGCTCCGCTAATTCTGTGAGAATCTATGCACAGAAAACACCTGTCTCATTAGGTGACCACTTCTAATTAGCCATTCTAATAGGTGTGCAGTGGTATCTCATTGTGATTTTAATTTGTATTTCTCTGATGACTGATGATGTTGAACATCTTTTCATATAGTTGCTGTCCTTATGTCTTCTTTGTTGAGGTGTCTGTTCAAATCTTTTGCCCATTTTTAAACTGAATTGTTTGTTGTCTTGTAGTTGAGTTGTGAGAGTTCTTTATATTTTTTGGATACAAGATTTGCATCAGATACATGCTTTGCAAATACTTTCTCGTAGTCTGTGGCTTCCTTTAATCCCCTTCTCAGTGTCTTTTGACTTCAGCAACATTTTTAATTTTGATGAAAGTGCAACTTTTCAATTTTTCTTTTCATGGATCATAGTTTTGGTGCTGTAGCTAAGAACTCTTCCCCTAGCCTTAGTTCACAAATATTTGGTCTCATATTTTCTCTTATAGGTTTTATAATATTAGTCTTTACATTTTAGTCTATGATCTGCTGAGTTAATTTTTCTGTTTTCTCCCTCCCTCCTTCCTTCCCTCCCTCCCTACTCTTTCTTTCTTTCTTTCTTTTTCTTTCTTTCTTTCTTTCTTTTCTTTCTTTCTTTCTTCTTTCTTTCTTTCTTTCTTTCTTTCTCTCTCTCTCTCTCTTTCTTTCTTCTCTCTTTCTCTTTTTTCTCTCTCTCTCTCTCTCTCTCTTTTGCTTTCTTCTTTCTTTCTTTATCTTGGTCTTGCTCTGTTGCCCAGGCTGGAGTGCAGTGATGTGATTATGGTTCATTGCAGCCTTGACTTCCTGGGCTCAAGTGATCCTACCACCTTAGCCTTCCAAGTAGCTGGGACCACAGGAGTGTGCCACTATGCCCGGCTAATTTTAATTTTTTTTTTTTTTTTTGTAGATGTAGGTTCCCACTATGTTGCCCAGGCTGATCTTGAACTCCTGGCCTCAAGCTATCCTCCAACTCGGTCTCCCAAAGTGCTAGGATTACAGGTGTGAGCCACTGCACCCAGCCTTTTTTTTCTTTATGCATATGAATATCTAATTATTCTAGCACTATTTGTTGAAAAAGCTATCATCGGCTGGGTGCGGTGGCTCAAGCCTGTAATCCCAGCAGTTTGGGAGGCCGAGACGGGCGGATCATGAGGTCAGGAGATGGAAACCATCCTGGCTAACACGGTGAACCCCGTCTCTACTAAAAAATACAAAAAACTAGCCGGGCGAGGTGGCGGGCGCCTGTAGTCCCAGCTACTCGGGAGGCTGAGGCAGGAGAATGGCGTGAACCGGGAGGCAGAGCTTGCAGTGAGCTGAGATCCGGCCACTGCACTCCAGCCTGGCGGACAGAGCGAGACTCCGTCTCAAAAAAAAAAAAAAAGAAAAAGCTATCGTCAGTCTACTACCATTGTCTATATGTTGGCCCATTTCTGCACTCTGTATTTAATTCCATTGATTGGTCTACTTGTTTTTCTTTACATTAATGCCAACTATTTTGATTACTGTAGCTTTATAATCATTCTTTTTTTTTTTTTTTTTTTTTTTTTTTTTTGAGACGGAGTCTCGCTCTGTCACCCAGGCTGGAGTGCTGTGGCCGGATCTCAGCTCACTGCAAGCTCCGCCTCCCGGGTTCACGCTATTCTCCTGCCTCAGCCTCCCGAGTAGCTGGGACTACAGGCGCCCGCCACCTCGCCCGGCTAGTTTTTTGTAGTTTTTAGTAGAGACGGGGTTTCACTGTGTTAGCCAGGATGGTCTCGATCTCCTGACCTCGTGATCCGCCCGTCTCGGCCTCCCAAAGTGCTGGGATTACAGGGTTGAACCACCGCGCCCGGCCTATAATCATTCTTGAAATCAGGTAGTATTAGCCTTTCAATTTTGCTCTTTTTTGAAGTTGTTTTTGGCTAGTTTAAGTCCTTTGCGATTTCATATGATTTTTAGAGTTGACTTGTCCATAACATTTTCTTTTAATATTTGCATTTATCCCACTTGCGTTAATTTTTGTTGTAACAAATATGTTTGGTGTTTTATTTTATTTTATTTTGAGATTGAGTCCCACTCTGTCGCCAATGCTGGAGTGCCAGTGGTGCGATCTCAGCTCACTGCAACCTCTGTCTCCTGGGTTCAAGCAATTCTCCTGCCTCAGCCTCCCAAGTAGCTGCAATTGCAGGCATGTACCACCACACCCAGATACATTTTTTTAAAAAATATATTTTTAGTAAAGACGGGGTTTCACCATGTTGGCCAGGCTGGTCTCAAACTCCTGACCTCAAATGATCCACCCGCCTGGCCTCCCAAAGTGCTGGGATTACCAGCATGAGTCACTGTGCCCAGTCTGGCCTTGTTTTTGTTTGTTTGTTTTTTGACACGGAGTTTCACTCTCGTTGCCCAGACTGGAGTGCAATGGCGCAATCTTGGCTCACTGCAACCTCCGCCTCCCAGGTTCAAGCAATTTTCCTGCCTCAGCCTCCCGAGTACCTGGGATTACAGGCATGTGCCACCACACCTGGCTAATTCTGTATTTTTAGTAGAGACGGGATTTCTCCATATTGGTCAGGCTTGTCTGGAACTCCCCACCTCAGGTGATCCACCCGCCTCGGCCTCCCAAAGTGCTAGGATTACAGGTGTGAGCTACCGAGCCCGGCTTGTTTTTTATATCTTATTTTATAATCATGTTTGTCTCTTATGTTACCATTATTTTAGATGATGCTTATCTTTTTATTGATATTCTTAGCCTAAAAACTTTCTTAACTTTATTATGCATTTGTAAAATAGGACTACTTATTTGTTATTTGCTCTTCATTTATTACCAATTTTTGGTGAATAAATCCATGACTATCTGCCTCATACATCATTTTATAGATGCCAATCATATTCTTGTTCAGCCTTGTCTGTCCAAAAAACAAAGGCTTCTTTAAACAAAATGTTTTCCTCATATAGTTATCCTCATACCCCTGTTCTCCTGAATCACTTTACTTCTTAGACCTGATCCAGAATGAAGTCTTTCCTGAGGGTTCAGTGATCAACCAATAACCCCAGGGTGGACACACTGTGGTTTTGTACAAAAAGAGAATGCTTTGGTGATGACCTGATCATCAACTACCTTCTCAGTGCCACTTGGAATAAATGACTCTAGCTAATAAATCTTGCCCCTAACAGAGGCCTGGAGCAAGAGAGGAAAAGTAACATTAGAGCCTTGGAGTCATTTGCCCAACTCTACAGCTACCTTACCGCTAGTCTGTAGCCCAAAGATCTATCAGGACCTGTGGTCTCATTTCTAGGGATCTCATTCTTGTTGAGAATTTACGTGGACTTCATTAATGAATGCCCACACCTGTGTTA
Organism: Trachypithecus francoisi; assembly: GCF_009764315.1. Lineage (NCBI taxonomy): Eukaryota > Metazoa > Chordata > Mammalia > Primates > Cercopithecidae > Trachypithecus > Trachypithecus francoisi. The sequence continues at coordinate 18,969,497 of NW_022681471.1, read as the reverse complement.
GTCAGAAGATGAAATGGGCTTTGATCCCATGGATTTTACTACCTGTTAGGGAAACAAGAGATACCCATGAAATAATTAAAGGACAATTCAAGACCCTGTGGGATTAATAAATCTTGTGGTAGAATTTAAGGGTCATGGGGGTTTAGAGAAGGGGGTTCCATGGGTGCAGACCATAATTATGAGGGTATAACCAGCTCCATGGGTTGGGGGACGTGATTGGGACCTTGCTAGATAGGCACTATTTGATTAGCCAAAAAGGAGCAGCAAAGGCATGGCAGGCCTGAGAAACTCCGTGAATGAGCCTGGAATGTTCCCTCGGGACCATGAGGAGACCGCTGGGCTTCAAGCCCAGGCTTAAGCTGGGAAATCATGGGAAACAAGCCGGAGTAGGTAGGGTGGGGTCAGACTGTGAAGGACCTTTGGAAACTGAGCAGATGAGTTTGGACCATAAGGCTCTGCCGAGTCCGGCTGGTGTGGTCATAGCCATCGATGTCAATGTGTGTCCTGGAGTAGGAGTTGGCGCCAGCTCAGAAGCTGCGGGAGGAGCTAGGCAGAGGCTGGGCCAAGACTGGAACTTGATCTTCCTCACTCCCAGTCAAGTGGGCTTTCTGCCGCACCAGGCCTAGTTTTTAGCTTTCCAAAGGATTTTCACATTCACTCTATATAGCTTCCTAACAGAACCCACAGGTATGGGGTATAGATGGTGAAGACCAGCTCACTCCATGGCTACTGGGGTGACGGGAGGTAGAACCACCGAGAAACACCCTATTGCTCACCTGCTGGTTGGCCCCACCAGGTGACCACTTGCCCTGGAGTCCCTTCTCAGGCTCAAACATGTTAGTTCCAGATGGTCTCCTTAAATGAAAATGTTTTAAGAGCCAGGCGGTGGCTCATGACTGTAATCCTAGCACTCTGGGAGGCCAAGGCTGGTGGATCACTTGAGGTCAGGAGTTAGAGACCAGCCTGGCCAACATGGCAAAACCCCGTCTCTAGTAAAAACACAAGATTAGCAGGGCATGGTGATGCGCACCTGTAATCCCAGATACTTGGGAGACTGAGACATAAGAATCGCCTGACCCTGGGAGGTGGAGGTTGCAGTGAGCCCAGATAGTACTGCTGCACTCCAGCCTGGGCAACAGAGTGAGACTCTGTCTATATATATATATATATATATATATATATATGAGAGAGATGACACTTAACACAATATCAGCTATTAACACATTAACACTAAATGGTTTATGATTTTTTTCTGAGTAGTAGACAAACTGTTCTAGGGAAGATGAGATGGTGGCCTGAAAGCTTTTTGTTTTTTTGGTTTGTTTGTTTTTTGAGACGGAGTATCGCTTTTGTCACCCAGGCTAGAGTGCAGTGGCATGATCTCAGCTCACTGCAACCTCCACCTCCTGGGTTCAAGCAATTCTCCCGCCTTAGCCTCCTGAGTAGCTGGGATTACAGGCTCCCGCCACCACACCCAGATAATTTTTGTATTTTTAGTAGACAGCATTTCGCAATGTTAGCCAGGCTGGTCTCGAACTCCTTACTTCAGGCGATCCACCCGCTTTGGCCTCCCAAAATGTTGGGATTACAGGCGTGAGCCCCTGCGCCCAGCTGGCCTGAAAGTTTCGATAGAGAGAAGAAATGTGGAGCCCCGATGGCCACTATGGTCAGTAAGCCTGCATGGAGCTCTGGATAGCATGAAATCTCTAGGGAGGGAGGCCCGAGGCTGCGAGAGCCCTGTGACGTGGCATGCCTGTGGTTACATAGCCCATTAATGGCAAAATTGACTTAGCAGAGTTTTTCCAAACTTTCCTACCCAAGTGCTCCCAAACTACTGAAAACTGTATTCTAGAGACCTAGAAGGACATAGTCTCTTAAATTTCTTGGAAGTATGACTTTTGATCTTAAATGTGAATGTTGCAATCTACTGCCTTGAGTACATTTTAAGTGATTTATCAGTGAACAAAATGGAGGCCCCTGGAAGATGAGCCTGATCCGGACTGTGGCTTTGACGCCTAGTCTGGGGTTTGGTCAGCTTTGGCATGTAGGCCCCGTCTCTGTAGGACCTGCCTACAGGTGGGTCAGAGGTTGAACTTTCAGAAATTTAGCCTAAAGTACTGTAAGGGAAATCTGTCACCCTCAGCATCTTCATTTGCTTGTGGTCTCCATCCCTGTCTCCCTTTGTGATTCAAACACATTCGACGGAAAAATCTAGGCCCTTCTGTCCTGGGAGATAATGTTTTTGGCTTGCTCAGTGGTTAGCTCTGGCCTCATCCTAGCCTTTGGGTGGGTGCATAGATCCCAGGGTAGGTTGGACACAGACAGCTTGGGACCTATGAGGCTCAGAAGCCTGGGTGTGGATTGGCCAAGATTGTGCCCAAGGACTTGCCAGCCTCATCTCCTCCATCACAGTCAGCCTGCAGCCCCTCATTCAGCCCTACCTTTAGCTTAGAGTGTTTACAGTGCTCTCCAGTAAGAAACAAATATATCTGCCTGGACTCGCCGTGCCTTCCAGCCTAGAGCTACCCTCCGTCATCTCTGGGTGGCTAAGGACAGAAGACCGTGGAGACACTCCAGGTCAAAGTTAGCTTCCTTAGCAGCACCAGTGTCTCATTCCTGTCTCCATAGCCTGCAGATATAGAAGGTACAATTTAAAAAGAACGCATGCCCTCTCCACTTGAGCAAGCTGCATAAAGCACTATGAATATTCAGGTTTAGCTCTGGCAGGCAGGGCCCAGGCACTGCGGGCCTGTGCCAGGCAGCAATCCTTCGTCCACACCCCCTGCCTGCCTGGGGCTCAGGGGGTCTCCGGGCTGCGGGAGCCTGTAGTGACGAAAGAGCAGGTAGGGCCCTGGGCAGGCTGTCTGGGCCAGGCAGGGCGGGGGCAACTGGCTGGGTGAGGCCCAGATCCCCTAGGCTGATAAGGCAGCCTGTAAACACCCGGCAAGGGGAGGGGGCAGAGGGCAGGCGACCAGATGGCAGGAGAGGGGGGAAACCGGAGCCCAGGCCTAGCTGCAGGAAGTGGGGCTTGATGTGGAAACATCCTGTCCAGCGGGGGCTAGGCTGGTGGCCATCAAGGATCACTCCCTCCACCACGAAGGCAAGCTCAGTGCAAGGTGGGGCTGCTGGCCTGGGCGCCAGGCCAAGAACCTGGTTCCTGACATCTCCAAAGGACATGATCAAGGGTCTCTATTTATGGGTTGTTCTACCACCTAGCACTGCTGAGGCGAAATCAGAACTGAGCTGCCCCTCATGGAGACAGTCAGCAGAAGGATTGTCTGAGAGAATTTGACTCTCAGGGGGAAATCTTCATCATCACTATCAGTGAGGAGCATCGATTCGAACACTTAATTGTGTCAAAGGCCTCCTGCAGCAACCAAAGGAGAGCCACAAATCTGACACTCCATTCTATTCTGCCTTACAGTGCTCACATTTTTTTCTTTTCTTTTCTTTTCTTTTCTTTGAGACGGAGTCTCACACTGTCACCCAGGCTGAGTGCAGTAGCGTGATCTCGGCTCACTGCAACCTTCGCCTCCCGGGTTCAAGAGATTCTCCTGCCTCAGCCTCCTAGTAGCTGGGATTACAGGCATACGCCACCACACCCTGCTATTTTGTATTTTAGTAAAGACAGGTTTTCTCCATGTTGGTCAGGCTGGTCTTGAACTCCCACCTCAGGTGATCTACCTGCCTCAGCTCCCCAAGTGCTGGGATTACAGGTGGTGAGCCACCCCACCTGGCTTTTTTTTTTTTTTTTTTTTTTTTAATAGAGACGTGTTTCATCATGTTGTCCAGGCTTGTCTCAAACCCTGGCATCAAGCCGTCCTCCCACCACGGCCTCCCAAAGTGCTAGGAT